>NC_030858.1:33397870-33405261 GCF_000208745.1 Theobroma cacao
ATATATATATATATATATATAAACATATAACAAAAAATAGGAGAATGAACAAGAAAAAAATTTATTAATTAATTAAATGAAAGATTAGAAAGTACTTAGTTTTTTTTAATATGTATAAAATAATTAATAAATAATAGAAATGGGTCTAAAAAAATGAAAAGAAATAAAAAAATGAGAATAAAATATAATTAGTTGTAAAGGCAAGAGAAAATAAAATGTTCTAAGTATTTATGAATATATAGAATGTACAATATAATATTAAATTACAAGTATTAAAAAATCAAGTGGTTAATTTGAGTTAATCCAATAATAGAATTCTGCTTGAAAAAGGGGCAAAGAGTTGCCTCTTTCGGGTGGATGTTTTTCGGGTGCGAAGTTCGAGACGGATTTTCACCGAAGCGTCGGGATAAATCTGAACTCTAGATTTCAAAACCCGCTAAGTCAAATAGTCATTGTTAAAAAATAATATATGTAAGAAAATTTTGTTACATTCTAATTAATTTAAATAAATATTACTAGATAAAGTTAATCTAATCGTTTAAAAATTAATTATTTATTTATTAGATAAGCTTTGTAATCAAGTAAAAAAATTGACCAACAACAAATACGGATTTAAATAGAAAACCAAAATAAAATATATATAGAAATAAAAATAAATAATAAATAATCCAAAAATTTTTAAACACCTAAAATCAATAAACGCGTGCATATAGATATCATCATTTTTATACTGTCATTGCATGCCACTCTTATCTTGCAAATGACGCGGGAATCCCGATGATGGGATTGCCCCGAGGAGCTCGTAGAGACGAGTTCTCCCGAGGATATCTCTAGGTGAGGAAAATTTCGAGACTTCACCAAAACATTGGGATGGTCTACAAATAACTTTTCGATAAAAGATTACCGACTCCATCATCTAAAATAAACAAGTCACGATATCATTCTACGCTTGCATCATATGTATACGTAAAACCAAGTGAAAAACTCAGTCTGACAATTCAATAAAATTTAATTAATAAAATAGAGATTAAACTAAGAAAAGGCTGTATTAAGATAACTTAAGATTAAATGGTACCGTTCGTAAAACGGGCGTCACGGAGGTGCTAACCCTTCTCCGTGCGTAACCGTACCCCCGAACCCATCTCTAAAAAACGTGGGCCAATTCTCGTTCTTTCGACGGACCTAAAAATAATTTAGGACTTCGTCGATTAGAATCGGGTTAATAGGTGGTCAATCACACCTAGATAAAAAAGGTTGGTGGCGACTCCCACACCCACACGATTTTAATTTTCGCCCGCGTCTGAAGGACGGGTTCCCGGACCCGCACGTCACGACACTTACTCGCTCATTTCACCAAATCATCAAATGGTTTTCCATCCAAATCAAACTTTTAATTATATATTTCAATTCCACAAAAACGTAAAAATGGGTAAGACAAATTCATCCTGCAATTGTCCCCAACAACCCATTGACACCAAGGTCAGCCAACTGTAAATTTACTTCCAGGACCGTATAAGGTATATAAACTCCTTGATAACTTCTACTTTAGTCCCTGCATCCTTCACATCTCAAATGCTAAACAGGTTTCCCACTGCCCGATCAAAGAGGCTTCCTCCAATAACCCTCCCAAAAATGAAAAACCTGCATTGAGAACCTAACTATGTCCAACGGCAAAGTTCCATTTATTGTTTGCTCTTGCTGTAACATAAGAAACAAATTAAGCATGAAAAAATGACACAAAACAATTACAATATAATGACACCTGCATCTGGACATATTATGAAAAGCTCAAATCAAAAACCTTAAATAAATATTTAGGAGCAGGATTCAGTTCTTACCAAGCAATCAATTGGATTACCAGCAGCCATAAACAATCAATCCTCCTCCATAGGTACATCTGGAATATCGAACCTGTCTTCCTCAATTGCTTTATTGATCACAGAAATAGGAGATGGTAACATCAAGTCAAGGAAAGACAAATATTTACTCTTTACACAGACCAAAACAGAGAAAATATACATACTCAATATTGAAGATGCCTTTATATATAACAGATACCAAAATTGAAATGTATCTGTACTATTTAAATGCATGCACGTTACAGGTATGGTTGGAAACATAGATATAGCCATTTTTATATGAGATATAAAAAATGCAGAAACCATAATTAAGAGCATCCAATTCTCAGGCATTCTCTCTTTTTCTAAAATGTGTGATCAAGCATACATATCTTGTAAATTTAATATTGAACTGATGGATGTCAATCCTCAGATCTCTCTTTTTATGAAGCATTAAAACAACTAGCTAGTTACAACTTACAACCTACATTATGATATCTTGCTTCCTAACACATTACAAGACATTTTTCATAGCTTTCCCCACTGATATATCAACTTCCTGAAACACATTCAGTATATTATAAATTCTAAAGCCTAAGAACAAATATATACACAAGCAATATTACATCAATAAAAGGACAAAAATCTGTAATGTAATAAAATGCTTACATTCAAAAACATCAAATGAAAAGAACACTAGAAGAGAAAAGGATATCCATCAAAATAAGGTCATCCTCCTCACCACGATTGCGGCTGTTATCTAGCTCCCTAATAATTTCGGGAGTAACCTATATTTAGAAACATAGAAGGATAACTGATTATGATTGCCACAAAAATGCAGTGGGAGAAAGTAAAAATTAGCTATTCAATTATGAATGTCTACTGGCTGAAAAGAAAAAAGGTTGTGTCTGTGTGTGTGGGTGAGATAGAGACAGAGAGTAGTGTCTTACGAATTTATGCTTTTGTGTCTCAGCTAGAATTCTAAGATTATCTTTATCTTCCTTGCACAATTTTTGTACCTGCAAGCGAATTAGATGACTGTACATGAGGAAAGAGCCAACTGCAAAACCTTCGGATGCAATTACTAGTATTAAAAGCATACAAAGCCCCCAACTAATAAGGCGTCTACTGGATCATTTTCAGTCATCTCTAAGACAAAGTATTACATAATCCATACTGTTTCCTTAATTATTAAGGAATCAATTACAGTGAAATACAATTGAGTATACTAAAAATTCCATCAGAAAAACTCAATTACTGCAACATTTAACTCTGAAGTAACCCTTATATTTTCAGGAGGCATACAAATACTTACCCTCCATTAGAGAATAAATAGTCCAGAAAGATATTTACCATCCATTAGTTCAAGGTAAAGAAAAAGAAAAATACATCACCTCCATCCTCTTATTTACAATTTGTAAAATTCCAAAAAAGATCTTGTACTATATTCAAGAAAAAGAGAACACAGTAACTTCAAGCGCAAAGATAATCAACAAAAGTGAAAGAAAATGTGGTTGAGTAAAGCAATTGTCAATCTATGAAAATGACGACTGAAACAATATCTTGGCCTTTGATTTCAATATACCTCAATGAAGAGACACTCTAATAAACTTCCTCCTCACATTCTTATATGAACAGAGGTCCCCTTCCAAAAACTTCTCGAAAATCGTTTAAACAGGAAAGGTAGATCAATAAATTGTAAAGAGCATCCACAAACAAAAACACCATACAACAAATAAAAATGCCAAAAAAGGCAGGGCCAGCAGTGTGATTGTAGCTACAAACAGGAGAGAAAGGAGTTGGAGAGGACAATGGTGTCTCTCTATGCTGAATGCTTCTTATGTTTTTCATACATTTTAACAATTCTTTTCCTTCAGTTGTTTCAATCAGAATAGCAAAACAAGGGATAAAGCGAGTGATGCTTGACATGTAGATTTACCTCAGAAAAGGCCTACGGGGATATTATCTCATTGAATTGTCATGCATATTCAATAAAATGTGAAATAAGTGTTATTTTCACGTGTTGGAATTTAAGCCCAACCTCGCACAGTCTTAAACTCTGAAAATAAAGCTTAAATAAGCCTTAAAACCCACATATCAGCAGAAGCAAATGAAAGGAAGAAAAGAGAGAACTTTTGAGAAATAGAATGCTTTGTATTTCTCAAGAGGCAAGACATTGTCTTTAACAAATTTACTGACCTTTGCACAAATGCCAGAAGCGACTGATGCCATATGACAGGCATTATCCTTGTATCCTCAAGAAATCTCATAAAATGAGAAACAACTGCATCAACAACACAATATGGCAGAGCATACTTCTTCTCCAAAAGAAGCTTTATAAAATAACTGCAAAATTTTTTACCAACAAAACATATAACAGTATGTTACAAAAAAAGGCAGTAATAGAAAACATAAATTGCCACTCTCTAGATTACTGACCCTGACCCTTATTTTATACAATGCAAAAGAAAATGAATAGATCTTCAAAGCAAGATCAAGGAAACCATTAACCTTGAAGCATGTTAAACTTTTTTTGAGACCACCCACCCGCACACACACTCCCTTTTGCTTCAGAGATTGGGAGAGAGAGAGAGAGAGGGGGGCACGCAATGAAGAATGTCAAACATTTGAATACCTTGTTGTGCCACAGAATTCCATCTCCGCAAGCATCATTAATGCAACACTGCAATTGCATTTACAAGTTAGATATCCGCCACAATGTTCTGAAGTAAAAGAATTGGACTTTAAGGATTTAGCAACTTCAAAGAGACAAAAACAAAACCATGTGTAAAACCTTCAAACCATTTAGATTCAGTGCAAAAAATCAACAAGCAATGAACTTGCTTGTAAAGATCACAAACACCCCCACCACCACCCTTTTCATTATGAAGAGATCTAACAACTACAATAATAAGTAGCACTAATTTAGACAATTCTTGCACCATATGTAGTTATTCATTTTCACCAAAGAGCTACAAGTTATCCATAATTTTTGCCACAGCCAGCTGAAAGATCCTCAATGTTTGTGATTCTTATTTAGGCAACAGTCATATCCTTTCATTGCAATATCAAGCAACTTACAATAAACGCCAAATAACAGACTTCAGTAACCAAACAAATACAACAAGCCCTGTATACAGTATCTCCACTTTTGCATCTTGGCTCAACATACACTCCAATTCTAGCGTTAGAACAAAGACACCCCAAAATATCATATGATTAAACCCACCACTACAATACCTTGAGTGAAGCCTAGGAAAGGAGACTTTTTGAAGAACACTCCCAATAATATCAGCCTCCCTGAGATTGCATGTCCCTGACTGAAAAAGAGCAAGGAAAAAAAATAGACAAATATGTTGAAAAATCCTAAAAGCATTCTATGATAAATCCTAAGAGTCAAAACTGCATAGCATACTATTATTGACAAAGCACTCAAGAGTCCAATTTACTCAGTAAAGACTATGGATACAATAATAAGAAATCTTTAAAAACCATGAGATACATGCCAGAAGAATCACAAGGCCAAAAAAGGTGAAAAATCAAAGATATTAGAGAATGCCTTACATACACTAAATTTGGAGCATTTATAAAGGTAAATAAGTGAATAATAGAAAATAAACTAAATCCCAAAGTTCATTCAACTGGGCAGAAAGTTGAATACCTTACACAAAGGCAACAATATTCCCTTGTTGAATGCAGCAGCTTTGTATAAAGCCTTTGTCAAAGACTGATAAAGTGCAAAATGAAGACGTTTATTCTTCCGAATATCATCTCTAACACGAGGAAGCAAGACTAGCCTATAAAAACGCTCTGCCTTCTTAGCACCCAAATTGGAAGCAAATATTTTTGTGGCTTGAAACATCGCATTCGGAGACCAATACTCAAGTTCAGTCAAGTACAGAACATCCTCCCAGAGTAGCATTGACGGAATGTGTTTAAAGGCCTTGGGCATTTTCCCTGCTGTGTATTTGTTCAGAAACTTTCCAACTCTGCACATTTAGTCCACATCCACAATTTAAGGCTTCCGAACATTCTTTTATACATACAAAAGAATCTTAAATACAAAAGGATAGAAATATCACCCCTTATACAAATCTATGAGGGAGTCATCCAACTTAGGCAAAGGTCGTGTTTCTGCAATTAAGCAAGTTGAACAATCAGTCACCATTACGCATAAAGTAAAATACTTTCAAACTATCAATAAATTAAATTAACCATAAAAGAATTAATTTAAAAAAATGTTACCTGAAGCAGCATTTGCATCACTCTCCTTGATCTTCTGAATTATAAGGTCCGCAAGCGTCCTTTCTGGACCAGCATTCCTCGACAAGAATGCCTCCAGCAATTTCTCATCTTCCTCATCAATGTCCTCCGATAACATAAAGTAAACGTAGGTATTTCAAGGTTTACATGATAAACTACAATAATTTGCAATTTGAAGAGCAAAAAAAAAAAAAAACAAAAACACTACTATTTTCCCAACAATCTAAGGCTCCATTTTCTTCTTTCTTTTGCCACTTGCTTTCTACTATTTGCTATATACTTACTTGTAAATTGCTAAAAAGAACAATCATATTTGATAAAAATACGTCAATAGTTAAGTTATAACAAAAAACATATCTTTTCTATAAAAAAATTAAAATTTTAATTATTCAAAAACATTATTTTCATACTTCTGAATCAAAATAGAGCCTAAACAGCATATTAATCGAGAGAATTAGTTTTTAAATAAAATTACATGATTAAATAAAGTCTACTTACTTCATAGTTGCCAAACTGACTTTGCGTCTCAGAAAATCCACCAAAATCATCAATATCCTCTTCTTCTTCATGCTTATTCCGCTCTTCTTCAACAGAACCAAATGCGCCATTAAAATTCCCTGCTGAGTCTTCCTCATCTATTTCCTTCTGCTGAAGAAGCACTTCTTTCACGATTTTCAAACTCATCCCATAAGAAATCATCTGCACAAATATATATATATGAAAGAAAATTAAAGAAAAAAGAAACAACAAATTCAAAACTGAGGAAGAATTAAAAAAAAATGCAGGAAGGCGGCTTAATTTTACTTTGTCTTGTTTTTGGTGGTGTTTGGCCGCTCTGAAGCGTTTCTTTGTGGAGGCAACGGAATCGTCATCTGCTTCAAAAGGTTGTGGATTTTGGTTTCGTTTTCTTTTGTTCTTCGCCATTGAGGGGCTGCTTGCGAAAGCAAATACTAATAAAAAGAGAATTGATGGTTGCAAGAGATTCAGAGGAATGAGGGCGAGGCGGCTATGGGAATGAATGGGAAGATTTTTGATGAAAGAGGACGAGAGACGAGATTTTAGTGCCGCACTTCGCCAGGGTTTTACGCAGTGACAATTTCGTAATTAAACCATACAAGATTTTCTCCCGTGCGGCTTGTCTCGGAGGAAAATCAGATACAGGGCTTTCAAGGACCAAAAATGGAATTACATATGCCCGGTGAAAAAGAGATCCAAGTTAGGAAGAAAAATTCATTTAAACATTAACTAATATCCACATTTATATATATATATATATATATATATATATTT
>NC_030858.1:33405275-33476212 GCF_000208745.1 Theobroma cacao
CTAATTAACTAATATCCACATTATATATATATATATATATATATATATATTTTGGAGAATATTTTTTAGTAATATAACAGGGAATATCAATCCATAAATTTCGTATCTTCACTTGAAACCTTTCAACCAAATTTTATGATCTTATAAAATATAAATTTCAATTTAAAATTTGAGGTTGTTAAAATAAAATCTCAAATTTAAGAGCTTGGATGTTTATCTATCACAAATTTATTTATAAAATAATAGGAGTATATATTATCCGTATCTCTTTAATTTATTTTAATTTACTTTATATGCGAGAAATTAATTGCAAAACTAACATTTAATGCAATTCAATAATTAAAAAAACCATTTTTTAAAAAAAATTTTCTATTTACTATTCATTTATTATATTTTATTTTCCCACGAGCCTGTTGTATCTCTTCAAGGGATAAAGACATTAGCAAGAATTTCTTCATTTCTTGACCAATTTCCTAGCATCTTCACCTTCGCTTCCAATTTTCCAATGGTCGTGATCGTTAGAAACACGCGACCTCAGAATTAAGTAAAATTACAATATTATTTCCTTTTTTAACTTTCATGATAATTTAAAAGAAGAAAAGAACAAAAAAATTTTATAGTTTGAATCGAAAGATCCCAATTAACCAACCAAGAATAAATGCTAATCTCTTTTTTTCTAAACGTTAAAATCTTGATAGTACTTGGTTGTTAAATTTAATTAGGAAAAAGCATTAATAACCAAAATCTCTTCCTATTTTTTCCCTCATATTCTTCTTCTTCACCAAGATCTCATTGAATCCGATTCCGACTGTTAACTCCAAGCAAAGCAAAAGCAAACTCTTTTTCGTATTTTCCTTTCCGAAAAATGCAAGACTCTTCCAGGCCCGTAACCGGCTACCCAGTGCAGAACCTTAACGGCTGCGCTCCTCCACCACCCGCTTCCTTGGCCACCGCCTACCCTTACGTTAACCCCAACCCATACCCTTACTATCCACCGCCGCGGCCCCAAAACCCACGCCCCACCTTCTTCCGCCGCCTATTTGTCGCCTTCGCCATCCTCGTAATTATCTTCGGCACCATCCTCCTCATCTTCTGGCTCGTCCTCCGCCCTCACCTCCCCGATTTCTCCTTAGAATCCCTCTCCCTCTCCAACTTCAACGCCTCCAACCAGCGCGTGACCGCCACGTGGAATGCCCAGTTCCAAGTCTTCAATCCCAACAAGAAACTGTCCATCTCCTACGGCGACATTGTTTCGTCGGTTTTTCATAAGGATTATTTATTGACGGAGACGAGGATTGGGTCGTTCGTGCAGGGCACGCGCAACGTTAGCACTGTGCAGGCGAGTTATTCGGTGCTTGATTCTTACGTGGAGGCCAAGGTGGTGGATGCGATCAACGGCGAGAGGTCACGCGGCGAGGTCAAGTTCAGCGTCAGGGTGCTAGCTGACGTGGCGTTCCGATACGGCGGGTGGAGAGGACGGCGGAGGGTTCTTAGGGTTTGGTGTAATGACGTGGCGCTGAGTGGTTCGTCGGGGAAGATGACCGGTGGGCCCACAAAATGCAGCGTTGATTGATTACCGTGAGTTTTGAGTTTAAATTTCTTCCGTACTTTTCTCTTTTTATGGAGTTGTTATACTTTTATTATTATTATTATTATTATGGTGCTAACTTTGGTAACTTTTAGGATTTAAAATGATGATAACGTAAAGGACAATGTATTATTAGTCTTTATTTAATTATAATTATTTGAACTAATAGGTTGTTGGCTGTGCTACTTTTATGGTTCCTGGAAAAATATCTTACAGATTTCTGGAATTCCTGTTTGATTTCTCCTTTCAGTTCTGAGTTCTTTAATGTGGTTGTTTGCGAGGCTAATTCCATTCTTAACTGCAATGAGAATGACTGCGGCAGCCATACAATATTATTATGCAACTAAAGCCTTGCCTAGTGATTTGAACCTTCATCTATGTTTATACTTTAGGAATGATGAAGTTTGATCTGGAAAAACGACCGAATTGGTTGCCTCTTGCTGATTATCACAACACTACCGGTACAATAATTGTCATAAAATGAGGGAAGAGCCTCCGAGCTTGCTCTCGATTGACTGGTTCCAGACTTGAAGAGTAAATATTTGCTTAGGTAGTTGGCAGAAGTTTGTATAGGGTACCTTATTGGTGGCAGCCTCATGGTATCGGTGATCCTGATAGACCTGATTAAACAGTCATATATGGAGATTGGGCTGTGGAATTTTTTTCTGCGTACGTATCTGGGAAATTATAGGATTGATTGGGAGTTTTACAGTATTTTTCTTTTGGGCATTTAATGTGGAGGAGAGAGGATTTTTGAATTCAGGTCCTCATGTTTACTGTGAATAGCAATGCTCCATGTTAATTAGCTGTCACTGACTCGTGCTGATCTGGTTTGGACAACGAAATGCTCATCTCTTTTATCCTTTCTTTTTTTTGCCCTATTTTAGAAACCCATCTTGATTTCCATATTTATTAGTAGTAATTTCATTTTCTGAAGTCTTTAAAGTTACCTTTGTCTAAGGATATGCCAATTGGTGGGTTGGAAGCTCCTTTTCTTCTCTGTTTTTTAATGGATAGGAAACTGAATTTTAAAGTAATGTGTAAATCCCTTACTGACTTACAAATGTTATTTTGTGACTTTTACCAAGAATTCCTTGCCGACTGGTTGTTATTTGCCTCTTAGTAAGATGGTAATCACCATGAAGGATGCAGTTTATCTACGGGTGATTAGATGTGTGTATGCTTAGTGTCAAAACGCTTATGTGTATAATGTTTCTTGGATTTTGTCTCTCTAGGTACATAGTTTTAAATCTTTTCTATGCACTTAAATATTCCATTATAATTAACTCTAGAAACAGTGTATACAACTATCCCTCTTTTTCAATTTTAGCTGTAACCCTCTTACTTGGATTTCACTTGTTCGTAGTCCATATCTTTTTCTAGGTTTGGAGTGCATTATTTCCTTGTTTATTTTTTGGCTTTTTCTTTGACCTTTTTCTTTTGTTAGGCATGATTGTATTCCTTACTTATATCCTGCTTTGGTGATTTTGTTTTCCTTGTGTCAAGTCCACTCTTTGGTTTGAAGTACCTCTCGATAAAGGCTTAAACATGGATCTCCAGTTTCATCTGAAGCAAGGAAGTGATTGCTAGTTGTATAATTCTGATCTACTCTGTGTGTGTTGTTAAAACCTAAAAGGAAACTAGGAACCCTATTATTACTCAAGTCATTGCCAAGAAACTCAATGGCATGCGCTGTCATTCTTACAGAGCAGTCGTCAACGTCTGAAATGGTATAATTCTTCACATTTTTATGTTGGGTGTTTATATGTATGTAATTCCTTTACATTTAGCCCACTTCTGTATCCAATTTGTCTTAGGGACTAGGGATGTAAATGAAAGTTCACTAGTAGGTTGGTTTCTAAACTTAAGAGGCAACAAGGGACGTGCCATTGTCTTCGATCTTCACCATCTCTTTCAGTGATGTTATATGACATTCTTCTGTCTTTACTGTATCCTTCTTTCAGCCTACTTTTTTGTCAACTTTTGCTGTTAATTTTGCAGGAGAGGATGGCTAAGAGAAGGCTAACTACTGTAAACCCTACAGCGTATTGCACGGCCTTTCCCTTCATGTTCATAGCTAAAGGGAAGAGAAGAAAAGAAGAGCAAATAGTTTAAAACGAATTGTCCCAGTGATTTTGGCAGATTTTAAGCTTTGCTTTCATGTGTTGATATGAGTGTAATATATATTATTTTATGGTGTTTATTAGGTATTCTATATGTCTAGGATGGATCAAGTGCTATCATTGCCTTTGAAGTTTAACACGCACATCATTCTCGTCCCCAAAATTAAATTATTATTGATCAATTCAAAATCCCTGAATTGAAATTAAAAAAAGTAGGTCCAAAATGTGCAAAACTTGGAATGAGCTGGATCAACATATTTCAATAGCCAAGCCCATTAAGTCGCTGAGGTGGAGAAACTTGGGGTTTTTTTTTTTTTTTACGGCTCTGGTCAATAGCAAAACTTGGAATGAGCTGGATCAACATATTTGAACACACTATATATATACTATAAGTAATAATATATATTGTTTTCAACGAAAATCTTGATTGGAACTTGCAAATTTATATGGATACAGTTATCCCCGATGACTACTCAGAACGAATCAGGCTAAGAAAAGAAAGAAGAAAAGAGAGAACCTACTCTTTCTGTCTTTTTGTTTGATGATAAATGTTGAAGGTATATTCTTGTATCATGTGACCTGATGAATGCGTTTCATATTCTCTGCTTTTGAGGACAGCTACAAAGTTGGATGAATACAAAGTGAACAAAGTAATGCGTGGAAAATCATGTTAAGATTGGTGGGTTATTTTTAAGCATTCATGATCTTTTTGGAAATTTGACACAAGTTCATAAGGATAGATGCATATTGGAGACACCATCTAATTCAACCAAAATTTTTTTATTAGATAATAAAGTGAAAAAAGAGGTTGATTAAAATGATTTGTTGGTTTAATTACTAGGGACAAGATTAAATATTACTTATAAAAAAGTCTATTTACCAGCATGTTTCCCTTCGAAGTTAAGGCAAAAAACAACAAACAAAAAAAAAATGGAATCTTTGTGGTCGCTTTCTTTAGCCTTTTTTCAACAACCTTATTCTACTAACAACTTACCCTTTGGCCCTTACAATAATCATGATTTAGAAGAGACATAATCATATGATCATATCTTTAAGCAAATCAAATCACAGCTGGTCATAATCGATCGGCTGCTAACGTCGAATAACAATGATAGACATGTCCATGACCATGCTGCATATCTTCGTTTCATCCCATATTATATATTGTTTGCAAAGGAACATCCCTTTCTCCATTATATTATCCAAAAATTTTGTAAATGTCAAGATTCAATAGTAAACTACACAAATCCTAGCTAGCAAGCAGAGCCCTCTTCTTTTTCGAGAGAATAAACTATTAGAATTAATTTAAAATCCTAGCTAACAAGTTTGATGAATATTAATATTTAACATAAAATATTAAAAAAATAATATTTAAATTTAAAATATTAATATTTAAATTATACAACACTATTAAAATTAAAAAATATATTATTTTAATGAAACCATTCAATACAATTAAAATTTTTATTTATAAATGGAATAAATCTGACTAATAATTATAATAAAAAATATTTTAATGATCATCATTTGATGAATACACATTTATAATAGGTTTAAATCTTACAAATAATTATAATAAAAATTATTTTAATAATTATTAATCAATGAATACTTATTTATAAGTATAGGTTTTGGTTATCTTGCACAATTGATAAATATTTATATTTTTATAGTCATGATAAAAAAGTGATAAGATGGAATTTTTTTTTTTTAAATTAGAGTTTATTTTCATTACAGATTTGTGGTTAAATACTTTGAAAAATATCATTATTGATTTTATTCATTTTCATTTCCATTCTTAATTTTGATCCAAATTAGTAAAAATCAAATATCAATATTGTTTTCTACTCAACTCCTATTTATTATTTTAACATCTGAAAAACTACACCATAATGGAAAATATTTTTCATAAAATGATCTTACAACAGAAAATGTTTTCGACAGTTTATCCAAACAATAAAAAATATTAAATTTTTTTATAAAATATTTTACACAAAAAAAATTTTCTTTCAACAAGTTATTTTTCGGTTATCAAACAGATGTTAGAAGGGAATTATTATTAAGACAGGAGGCCAAGAGTTGGTGACCCATATCTCATCTTTGGTGGAAAGGCAGGTATATGTAACGGGCAAATAAATGGAAAACGTATAGTTCCAATGTTTGTAGCTGTCAACCTTTGGGCTAAATGTATCATAATCTCACAAAATGACCCAATGGCAATGGGAGTAAGTTAATTACCCTCAAGTTAAATTTTACAGCCATAAAATTTCGTGTTCCTGCATGCTGATTATATAACAACTTAATGGTCAAAAACTGAGCATGTTAGGTAGCCACAGTTAATTGTACATTCATAAACAGTTACTCACAGCAACTTTATTACAACCCAAGCTAGATATGACAAACCAATTTAATACTATAAGATTACCTTTCCCTGCAATTTCACTTCAACCTCATGTGCACATAGTAATTACTAATTAATCATCATGTAGAGTTGAAGGCTGCTCAGAAAGAGGCAGCTTTTTCTTTACTTACCCTTCTCCTGGAGAAAAAAACCTGGATTCAACACTTCCATTTTCTACCCTCTTTGATACTCCATCTATCACTTTTTAGTTTTAAAGACGAGTTGGATTTAACACAAGTGAAATCCTACACCATATGGTCGGTGACTAAGTTAAACATAACCATCCCATTATTATATTTTTGCTTCCAAGAGTTGAATTTTGGTGGGACAGAATGTACAATTGCCCTGATGTAGAAGCAGGAATGCACCCCAAGATAAGGTTGCATCAAATAAAACGCTCATATCCCTCATTTTGCACCAACCACCTACCATATGCCAATTTACATTAATTCTATTTTCCCTTTTGTCTAAACTCCAATTTGCAATCATATACATGAAAAATAACAAAAAAAAAAAAAAATTGCACATTAAATTAGTACCCCATCAAAACCATATCGCAAAATTAATCTCCTCTCCCCTCACTTTAATACACATTTCTATATATATGAGTCTCATCTCAGTGTTTCCCTCTTGCTAAATCTATCACCCCAAAAAGCTTTCTGATCTCTTTCTTATTTTCTCAGCTTTAGATCTTGCCATCTCCACCGCCTAAACCAACTCTACCAAAACCAGCTGCATCACCTGTAGTCATGATGGCCAAGGACTGTGGCCACCACGACCACAAGAAACAGCTCGTCAAGCGCATAGTGCTAGCCATTGTTGGGTTTTTGATCGTCTTTGCCATAGTGGTTTTCCTTGTATGGGCGATTCTCCACCCTGCTAAGCCGCGGTTCATCCTCTAGGATGTGACTATTTACGCTTTCAACCTCACAGCTCCAAACTTTCTTACTTCAAACATGCAAATCACTTTATCTTCCAGGAATCCCAACGACAGGATCGGCATTTACTACCAGAAACTCGATATGTACGCATCTTATCGTAACCAGCAGATAACTTTACCCACACTGCTGCCAAGAACCTACCAGGGTCACCAGGACCTCACGATTTGGTCCCCATTTTTGTACGGAGATGCTGTGCCTGTGGCTCCATTTCTTGAGGCAGGGTTGAGCCAGGACATGAATGCGGGGTTGGTGTTGCTCAACATCAAGGTTTTCGGGCAATTGAAATGGAAGGTTGGGACTTGGATTTCAGGTCCGTATCAAATTAACGCGAATTGTCCAGCTTATATTTCCTTCACTGATCGAACTAAGGCCATCCAAGTCGGTTCGGTTATTAAGTATCAGCTTGTGCAAATTTGCAGCGTGGATGTTTCTCTTAACTAGTTTTTTTCTGTCCCATCCGAGAAAACCTATTTTTGCTCTAGTTTTTTTCCCTTATTGTCGGTTATATGACTTCTTTTCATATAATATGCGACTGCTTTCACATTTTATATATATTCAGTCTTTTTAGTTCTTCTGTCAAGCTAAGATGACAAAGAAATTTCTTCCAAATTGAAGGCTCCGAGATTCAATTTTGGACCTTTGCCCACTCCCCTTGAAAGGTAGTCAACCGTGGAGTCAAGTTTTGTGGTTGCAGTTCAACAGATTTCTATAATTTTTAATTTTCTTTTTGTTTGAACAGAGAAGTTGGCGAACTTTGAAGTTAGTTGAATGTTGGTTTCAATGGTAATCGTAATTGTAATTGTAGCTAGTGAAGGAGTAAATTTGTGGTGGATGAACGAAGACTAGAGAGAAAGGGAAAGAATGCCAGACTAGCTGGGGCCCACTCCAGGGCTTTAAATTCTTTGTTAATCTTGTCCTGAGTAAATTACAAAAGGGTCCTTCAGTGTATGCATGCAGCAGTGAGTGTGTGTGTTTTTTTCTTAATCTCGAAAGTGGTTATCGAATTCTAGAGTTGTTTGACGGTAGTCCTACGTCCTTGGAAACTGCAGAAGCCTCGGCAACGTTCTTCAGTCCAGTGAATCATATTTCTGATTTTTTCTTCTACATTTTGGAAGTGGGGAAATTAAGCCTTGGTTTCGATTGAAGAATACGTATATTACTAGTTTATTGTCTAATAGCATATTTTTTGGATCCTGTTCCACCGCAGCAGGACATCGAGCAATTCAACTCACGTTCTCTTAGCTTAAACTACACAGCAAACATTGACCAAATCAAGTTTTTCTGCTCATTATTTTCTTTGGGGTCAGTCGGTTGAGAAACTTTGCTCATTCCTCCAGGCCTGATCAGACCTCAGCAAAAGACCAATTCCAGATTCCAGCAATGTTTTTCGTCTGCAAACTTTTGTCCACACATGTTAGGTGCAATTAATAGAGCTCATGGGCCACACCAGTGAAATCATGGGAAGGTTTTTCTGGTAAGATCCAAGCCTTGAGAAATACTAAAACAAAAATATAGTAGAGGAGTTTGCGTGGGGAGAAATATTTGTATCTTCTTTTTTAAACACTTTATAAAAGCTAGGCTAGGCTTTGCTGATTCTAAAAGAAGGGTGATCACTTCACCTGCTTACGTACGTTGGGAATTATTACGAACCACTAGTTTGGTTCTTCTTACAACCAACTTCATGTCTTGTAATAAGAGAATAGCTAGGGGGTTAATTACGACTCAAGATTTTTGTGTAATATATATTTCATTGTCATCCGTGACTTTGAATTTTTAATTTTTGAATTCATTTAAAATGTTTTAAATTCATCCATTGCGTCAACCATCATTAAAGCACCGCAAAATCTGATACCATAGTCTAAATAAATATGTATATGGATGTCCATGTGGTAAGAAAATGGTAGCCTGGATATATGTGGTAAAAAGAGGACTCATTTGATTTTTTGGATTAGAATTTATGCCACATTAGATAACATATTTTGTTAATTATTTATTATAGTTGACGAAATAAATGAATTTAAAATATTTTTAAAAAATCACAATTAAAAATTAAATTCTAAAGTTTTAGGATGAAAATAAATTATTGTATAAAGGTTATGGATGAATTGTGCATTTTACTACAAAAATTTCAAGGATTAAGATGTACTTTTGGTTTTGGGTAAATTCAAGGATAAAGCTAGTCAATTTTTATTGGGGGATTAAGGTAAAGAGGAACAAGGGGTTTTTTTTCCTCAAAGAGAAATAAGGATTAAAATTTTTTAAAACTAATATGTTGAAATTTAAAGTTAAGGAGAGTATAGTTGAATGAGGTATGTTGGGTCATTTTATTATTCTTTATTTGCATTAGTTAGAAATTATTTTAAAGGGATCATTAAGAGAGAAAATATATAGTACATAAACAATTTTAAAAATTGTGGGAGGCTACCATCACCCATAACTGTACAAGCATCCGCCCATGGGTAAATTAAGATTAAGGTGCATATAGACATCAATTAGAATTTTGAAAATAATAATCATAATAAAATCCAACTAGAACTGTATAGGGTAGAAAGTTAATGAAATTGTTGAAAATATTATCAAATGAAGGATTGCTAATTGTAGAATGTTCTTCTACTAAGGAGAGAGGACGTGTTGTAATAAGTGAAACGAAATGCGCTAGAGGCGACGAAGAGAAAGACTAGAGTAGTTTTTGAAGTATAAGTGCTTTTGTGGTAAGCGATGAAGAATAAACAAAGGTGGAGAAAACGGCGAAAGATGAGAAAAGTTGAGTAGAGAG
Organism: Theobroma cacao; assembly: GCF_000208745.1. Taxonomy (NCBI): domain Eukaryota; kingdom Viridiplantae; phylum Streptophyta; class Magnoliopsida; order Malvales; family Malvaceae; genus Theobroma; species Theobroma cacao. Next base: position 33,415,105 of record NC_030858.1, read on the forward strand.
AATAGTTCGAAGAGATTTGAGAGTTTTGATGATAGTCTTTGCTGGGTTTCTAATAATTTCTCATTGCCTTTCAACCTCCAAGACTCTCGTATTTATATTAAATGGGAACACTTTCTTAGGAGTAATTGGAAGAACACGTTTAATCATAAAGAATGTGCTTGTTATAGAAGAGCACATTAAAGAACGACTTATTGGATATGACACTTAATTATGGGAGAATGCTCTTATCATGGAAAACACGTTGAAAAATGGCTTATGGGATATTAAATGAATAATCATGTAATTGGGTAGTGGACGTTAGTTTTGGATACCAGAGTAGTGACATTTGATGATGTACCACACAAACTCTTTAAGGAAGAAAAAACACATGTGCTTCAAAGAAAAGTTAAGAGAAAGTCTTCTTAACTATTTTCATATCTGAGCCACCAAGTTAAGTTCTCTAAAACATCCCAAACGTGAAGATAACTCATGAATCCTATTATCTGTTCTGAGTTATTTTCATTTATCTTTATAAAATAGCTATTCCACGCTTGTTCCCATTATGTAGCATAACATATGAAATAACTGTTTTACGTTTGTTCTTATTTTGTTATACAATACTTTAAGAAATAATAGTTAATCAAAATTAAGCATCTATAATAATCGAACAAAGGTTTGCTTTAGAACTTAAAAATAATCAAAAGATAAAAAGGTTATTATTATGTATAGCCAGAATAAGAATCACCCAACAAAACTTTGCCATGCAATTGCAACCCTTCTTTAAGAAAAATCAATTCCTTGTTTTGAGACTTTCTTAGTGTGTCAATTAGATGCTATGGGCACTAATGTACAAGAAAACAGGTTATGGGAATGTTTAGGTCATTCGTTCATTCGTTGCTTTTGGGATTCCAATGTTGTCAAAAAGCCATATGAAAAGTGTGTAGGGTGGATTCTATCCACATATTGTCATCTTGCAAAGCCTATCCTCACATTAGCTACTATTGCACAGACTCAAAATCAAATGTATACATGTATCATCGTCGTCATCTTACCCATACTCTCACCCCACTTCCCTTCAATTATTATTATTATTTTGTTTGCAAGCTTTTTCACTGTGAGCAGAAGTTGTTAAGAGAGAGAATCTTTCTTCTCTATCTTATTATTTCACATTTCAATCCAAATAACTAATTGACAAAACAAAAAACCCGTAAAAGAAGAAAAAAAAATGAAAGAAAGAGAATGACTGTTAATGGTGAAAAAGTAAATGCACAACTCAGCTATGATTCAGCAGAAAGAAAAGAAAAAAAGTAGACTAGTACTATAAATGACCTTTACTCTCACCATGCTACAAGGCAATAAAACCTGATATCAGATTACATTGTCATGTCTTATTCCATGGTACAAGTTAATGCTTGCAATTTAGTGCCAAGGTAAATAAAAAATAATTGCTTGCAACTCCTTAGACAAAAAACATTAGCTGTGAGCAATGAAATAATTAATTATATAATTTTTGGGTATTCTGAAATAAGGTTTTCTTAACTTCACATTGCATATAGCCCAGCTAAGCTAAGCCTTATTGAGAAGTCTCAATAGATTGGCCTTTGGGTTTCAGGCCACATTGTGCCTGCCCCGGCCCAAGAAGACCGAAAACCTGTCGGAACAACCTTTTTTTGTTTTGACTTGTGCGGAATCCGGTCTCCTGTTGCCTAGTAATCAAATTTATTGGAAATTCTGCATTATCTCATGCAAGTTGCAACCATGTATACGTAACAGCAAATTGTTTGATATTGAGTAGCGTCAGATCATGTAAAATCTCTCTACTGATCTTCAATCGTCGGCAAATTAGAATTAAAATAGGCATCAACATCAAATGTAGCCATCTTTCTCTGAACAATGGAATACCATACGACATAGAATGAAAGATTGAAGAGACAACCGCTGGGACTTGTATCTGAATGCACACCCAAAACTCTGTGGAAATTGTTTCATATTTGGGCTCTGGGTCTCCTCGCTATAAACGTTTGCTGCAACTCTTGATATCCTCATTTATTGGCAGGAATACTTTCCTGCTATGCAACGCCGCATTGGATCGGATGAATTATTTGGCTTTGCTATTACCACCAGCATCTTGTAAGCTGATTAGAAATTAATGCTCAAATTGATGACATATTGTTTTACATACATACATACACATCACCATTCACCAAGCAATCAGATATTTCTGTCAATTTGGCTCTCATATTGTCTCAAATGTTGCAGATCATCCCTGCTGTTTCAGCTGCCGTATAGAAACCTACATATTCCTCGTCCTCTACACTCTAGAGGGTGTAGAATATCCTAACGAGCTAACTTATCTTTTATTATTATAAGTATTAAATGCTTCAAGTTCAATGCATCATAATTTCTTTCATGATAATGAAGCTCCAGCTGTTGTAACTTTTTCTGTTAATTACCAAATAGCTGTAGCAACATGCAATTATGCTTTCATTTTGCAAGCTGGCTAGGCTCTCCTGATTCATTCTTAGATCACCATTATGTCATTTTTGCTCCCTTTATCCTCTACTCTCCACCAACCGTACTAACTCTGTATATCCCTACAGTGTTTTTCCCCTTTCGCTTCCAGAAAATATCTTGCTTTCACATTTTCAATAAATAAATTGTGAATTAATTTAGGTTCTGTAACTTGTGTACAGACGATTAGTGCAGGTGATTTCAGAAGACTCTTCTATAGCATGAATACCCGGCAAGCAGACCACCGTATAACAGGTTTGTGTTAATTCAAAACTGAAATCACCTTTACCTTTCTATTTTTTCTTATTGAAAGGCCTTTTCCTTTCTATTTTTGTAACACGGGAGTCACTAGCTGTTTTTTTGAGATACGCAAAGTGGCTGGTACTGGGTGGGATGCTAGTAGGGGAGCAACTGCTTGTAACTTCCAGCGTAGCCAAAGGCATTGCAGATTTGAAAATTTCTGAATCCAGCCACAACCTGGGGTCATATAGAAGAGGCCAGACCGTGATCAATAGATTCTGGCCATCAAGAAATGCTTCAAAGCAAAGCTTGAACCGTACAGGGCGCCAGAGCCTACAGGCCAATACAAATCCATCTAGTCAGAGTCTTGGAACAGGTCTTTGGGACTAAAAAATGGCAGGAACTCTGCATGCCATCTAAACCCAGCAAATTGCTTCAAGTCAAGGCCAAAGGGAGAGGCCATAAATTCCTTCAACTACCGCCTCAAGATGGCATTGGAGAGACTGTACTTTGTTCCAAGGAGGTTTTCCTAGGGAAATCACAGCCCATGATAGTTAAGTCTTTTACTTCGTCGCAGACAATATTATATTATATGTATGGGTTGTGATTCATCGCAGTATAGATTTTGGTACAGAGCATGATCTAAAGGCTTGTGTTTTGACAGTAAACTCAAAATTTTGTGTATTTAAACTCCAGTTTTTGATCAGATCGTTTGTGAAACTAATTCCCTCTTTATTTCCAGGGAAAAAACAGAAGGAGATTGTAAAGTAAAATCGCCATACACCCTGCCAAGCCCAAGATCCCACCTCAAAAGTCAAAAGTGGAAAAGTTGAGGAGGTAAAGGAGGGGAATTAAGGCCTCCAATGATTGCTAGTGCTCTGCAGTAATTGTATTGAATAATTTGATTGCTGAGAAGCCGCCAATGATGTCGTTTCCACATGAAAGTGCTACTTTAAAATAAAGAAGTTGATTTGTGGAACACCCTAATATAATTAACAATGTATCATTACATTACAGGCTCAGCATAATCAAGATATGAATGAAGATCAAAAGGCCAAACCGTAGATTAATACTAACTCTAATTTCCTTCCCCAATTTTCTCGAAATACAAACTAATTCTTCAACAGTTTCAAACAAGTGCCCCACCCCTTCCAAATATTGGACCATAGGTTTTTACTATATACATAACTGCGGCCTTAATCCTAACCTCTCATTCCTCAAATCATACTCCACATAATAATTCTGCATCTGAAAATTCCCCAATATCACAGCTGGCCCACTCTGCCCCACTTCACCCTCCCCTCCACCGACACCACCACCCGTCACCACCGTCAAACACGCCGCCCCACCATCAACCAACACAAAATAATTATTCGGCGGCAGCGCTATCTCAGCACCTCCCTTAAAATGCAACCTCAATTCAGGTAACTCCACCTTCTCCCTTCCCTTCACATGGAAGCAAGGCCTCAACCCGGTTAAATCCTCAACATCACGAGCTCTACTATACTTCTTAACTTGTTTTACAAACTCTTCAGCTACAGGCTCGAATACCTCACGTGCCATGAACGTGAAAGTCGTCCCAGAATCCACTATAGAGCCGCCATTGCCATCATTTCCAGGGGAAAGATATTTGTAGGGAACCTTAACGTGGCGGCCTCCTACTGATATCTTCCTTAAACCAAGGTAATAGTAAACTTTAAAGGCTTCTTTGCCTTGGACAATGGGGTTTTTGAGAAACGGTGTGTAGGTTAAACCAATCTTTTTCTTATCAAAATCCGAGTTACTATCAAGTATCAAAGGGCTGCTACTAGTAGAGTCATCGAAACGGTGAGAGATGAGACAGTAAGAGAATTTATCCAACTTAAGTTGAGTAGGTAAAGAAGGAAGGCCACGGCCGAACCCGGCAACGCCAGCGGGTTGGTGGGAAGAGAGAAGGGAGCATCCCACTAAGAAGTCGGGCTCAATTCTATCTCCAAGATTCAGGGTTTCGGATAATGCAAAGCCTGCCGTGGTTCCTAAGCCATAGAAGATAAAGTAAGGAGGGCAGATTTGAGAGCAGTTTTGGGGAGTAGAGTTGTTTCCACATTCATCACATTGGGTTGCGTTGGTGTGGTGGATCCAGGAACATTTTGGGTTTTGGCAGCCAAGAATTTTGGAAGACGAAGATTGTTTAGGGATAAAAGATGGGATGTTGGAGGAAGAAAAAGAGCAGTTTTTGCAGAGATAGTGATGAGTACAAGGGAACCAAACGAAGTCACTGCCAGTATCCATGACGAAAGGGAGGGTTTGAGGAGGAGTGCCAAAGCTGAGGGAAATGGTGTAGCCTCCATAGCTGTGGGAAAAGAGTGGTGTGGTGGTGGTGGTGGTGGGGGAAGCACCTCCCTTGGTGGCTGTGGGCTGGGGGTTTTTGAGGTGGTGGGCTCTTTTTAAGGAGGAAGAAGCAAGGCGGTTGAGGGTTTGGTAGGGATCTGGAGACGGGTTTTTTTGGAGTTGTGCGAGTGGTAAATGCAAAGCAGAGGAGATGATGAGGAAAGTGCAGAGCAGAAAAGATAAGAAACAGAGATCACAAGGAGGAGACATGGTTTGCTTTTCGAAGATATTTTTAAGACCTTTTTTTTTGGGGGGTTGAGAGAGCTTACTTTAATATAAGTGAAATGCTTGATGAGTTAGGTTTGGGTGTTAAATTTGGCTCAACTGTAATGAAATGAAACTATACGTAGAACAACAGCGGAACGGATGTGAACATGGTGCATGTGCTTCTACTATTGTAAGGGAATTAATGGCAATTGAGATAATGTCGTGATTTCCTCTATACAAGGCAAGGAGAATGTGACTGTGTATACATTTGTATGCAAGGAATGCACATAATGTGATGAAAATGTGGACAGTGGCAACGTGATCTGCTATTTATTGTCACCATCTAGCCAACCAGCCAGCTAAAGCTCTAAACCTCTACTTGCCCCAATGCTGTCTTGTCCTGAAATTAGAGTAATGTTGCATTTTTATAACAAAATTCAAGATAGACAAGTGGTAAAAATTGTGCGTTTGGAATTTTACCATTTGAGCCAACCTGTTACTAGTTTACTGTGACCCAATCACTCCTTTCTACTTCAGGATCTTGCAACGTTCCTTCACTTCTTCACTCTTTTTTCTATTTTTTTCTCATCTAGTTAATACTAGGTAAATTGCATATGGACAAAAGGAATTTCCTTTACTGCTTTGAATACAAGAATGGGAGAGATAACAACATTTTACCCTTGGCCTAGATTGAATCAAAGGCTAAACATTCAGTGCTCTCCGTGACTAAAAAATTTTTTCAGTTCTATGTAACAAAATTACCATGCTCAATGTTGCTTCACGATGTTGAATTAAGGTTAAAAACAGTATCAAAATCGACTACTCCAGCCATCACCATCCCGTCAGATGAGACCATCATTTTGTAACCATTATATTCCACCTGGAGTTCAATAGGAAGGAAAAAATAACCATGATCAAACTATTACAAATTTAAAGTGAGATGCAATTGAATTTCAATGGTAACAAAATGATAAATTTTCTTAACCTTCTTGTAGATTTGTAATGTACAATAAACAAAAGGTCTCTTAGGATTTCAGTCTCCCCATTTGTCACTCCGTCTCCGGAGAGAAGTAGCCAATCATTGCTCTTTTGCCCTCTTGCGTGCCAGAAAACGTTCCCTAGCTGCAGCAACCGCATCTTCACCTCTTTTGTGATGGTCACGTTTTGGTTGATCAACTGATGGTTGTTTCACTGAAGAGGTCTCTTGCAGTGCAGTCTCTGGAAGAACATCAACAGTAATTGGCCTTGAATCTTGGGACTCAAAGTTTTCTCTGGAACTTGTTTCATCCTGAGTCCTATCAGTCACACCGGAAGACTCGGGAGCATTTGAGTTAGGTAATGGCTGAACTCTTTTGATAACATCTATCTCTTTCTCATCTTTCCTCTCAGGTTTCCTTGATTCAGTATGCTTTTCTGGCATCCTTGGTCCAACCTCGTTTGCCCCAAATGCAACATTTTTACCAAGGTTGAAGTAAAAATCACTCAGGTCACTCTTCTTGGTAACCTTCAACAAAAAAAATAAAAAAAGACCATCAATCAGGTAGTTAAAGCACAAGTAATATCAGAGTTAGAAACTGAACTGTTAATTCCACTAAATATTGCAATTCTTACTCAAACTGAACTGTTAATTCCAGTAAATATTGCAACTCTTACTTGCTAATCCCTAGAAACTGAACCGTAAAATCCAGTAGATGGTGCAATTTTTACTTGCTAAACATATTGATGCCCAATTTTTCATATGCAACATGCCAGACGGACTACCTACTAGAGACCAATGAAGGAAGATATTAAATTAGCAAAACCATAATGGCACGATTACATGACCTGCTGTAGACAACCAAATTGAACCTAAATCTGCTTTCTTATTAAGGCATAAGCAATCAAACCCGTAATTTCCATAAAAGCAGGGCACATGCATGGGATGCTTATAGGAGTAACATGAGGTTGAAGAAGTTTATCACTTCAGCATTTATTTATTTTATCAATTAGTGTCAAACAATGGACAATCCACTATAGCCTTCTGTAGATCATAACTGAAAACTACTATGAAAATATGATGCCAAAGGAAAAAAAAACCAGCCATGAAGCATCAATTAGCCCAACTGGAACAGCATGCGCAACAGATGAAAATTTGTTTTTCCTTTTTGTGGTAGGTTGGTAAACAAGAATCACATTGCTTACACACATGCAAGCAAAGATGAGCAGAAGTTACGGGACTGATTCGCATGTCATTTATATGGAGCAAGGAAAAGACTAATTCAAACAAACATGTCAAGTGCAAGCAGAGAGAAACACCTAAAACAACTTTGTTATTGTAGTACAAGTGAACCAACAGATCTAGAGCCACAAGGGCATGTCAGACACCATTAAAGACTTGTAACAATTCAGTCAATCATAAGTGGAGTAACATGAAAAATAGAACCAAACCAGTAAACGAAGAAGTGACAAGCAACATCACATGAAGTAGAAGACAAGGCTCAACATACATCATCTTTCTCCTCTCGAAGTTGACGTAAGCGCTCTTCCTCCATCCATTTTGCCTGCTCAGCAAGTTTTTTCTTGTAGGCACTTGTCACAAACTTATCCTTGTCTGCGTAAAGGTGATCCTCTTTACTTCTCTCTTTCACGAGTTTCCTCTCATATACTATCTCCTGCTCCCACTTTCGTTGCTCTGCCTTTTTAATTAAATTATGAATATATTTCGACTGCACAAAATAGCCAGCATCCTCATCAGTTCACATTAATGATTAATCCTCTGGTATATTTTCATCAATTATATGTATATTTATGTCGGCTATTTTATTATATACAGAATTATGAAAATAAAAAACACATTTCATAAAACAAAAGGAATAATTACCGTAAGCAATCAAATAATCCTAGAAACCACAAAAATCCTCAAATTTGTAAGAAAAATTACCTGTCGCTCTTCGCGATCTTGAACACGGGGACGAACAACCTTCTCTTTCATCTCATCGTAAACTCCATCATAGTCAAACACCGAAGGATCTTCCTCTAGCGCTTTCCTATGTTGCTCCTCTATCTTCAAAAAAAGAAAAGAAAATAAAAAGATATAAAGTTAAGTTAAATTATAAAAAATAAAAACTCTAAAAAAGGGGGGGGGGGGGGGGCGGCAAACTGGAAAGTAAGGTGAATCTTACCTCCTTGAGAGATTTGTTCTTGCTAGCCTGCCGAGAAATCTCTCTCTCCACGTCATCATCGTCGTCGTCGCGAAAGCCAAGAGGAGGAGGGAGCGGCGGTCTTGTTACCGGCTTTTTCTGCTGCGACGGTGGAACCCTAAGCTGCAAACCGTACTTCTTCATTTTTATTTTTTTCAGGACAACAATTTCATCCAATTCCTTGGGAGTTGTTTTTGATCCAACTAGCGTTAGCCAATTTAAAGGGCGTTCAAGTCTTTTTATCTTTGTAATTGGATTTCTTTTCCCACCCGCTCTTTTTAATCCAATATTATTTTATTAGTGCTAATTTGTAAACCTGCGCTGCTTGTTCTTAAATTTTTATTATTTAATTAAAAAATTTTATTTTAGAAAATTTTAATTTGCGTAATACTATATATATATATATATATATATGCCAGATATACTTTTTCATTATGCAAATTTTCATTTCTCTATTGTTAGTAGAATACATTTCTTTATTGTTAATTAAAACAATTCAGATTACCTATTTTGATTCTCGTCCAACTTGTAGGAGGTAAAACTTAATTTACAGACAAAATCCTAACCTATGTTTTTATGTTTGTCCCCAGGGACACCATAAACGATGTCGTTTTTACGGGATTTTAACCTTTTTAATGTCTATCGATGTCGCGGTCCTGGTGTTTCTTGTAGTCTCCGGCTCATCTCATCTCTCCGTGGGCAGTAGCTCAGATTACTGAACTTGTTAGGTAAGTAGTCTCCAAACTGCTCCAAATTCAACATTTTTTCATTTACTGTAATTTATTTATTGACGTTTTTATTTAGAGAACTCGAAATTCCGTGCGTCTTGAGCCATTTTTACGATGTATTATTATTGGGGGTAGAGAATCAATTTTATGATGTCTAAATCGTTAATTTAGAGACATTTCACTAGGATTTCAAACCTGAGTGGTGGGTATTGTATCCTACCAACAAGGCGTTGGTATTTATTGGAATATGAATCCCTGCTTGCTGCAACATGCTTAGATTTGTTCTTAGCTGTTCACCAGTGGGGGGTTTAGGGGGGGTTGATTTGGCCAGATTTTATCATTGATTTGTTGCTAGCTTAGCTTCCCTGTCCGTAAATCATGTTTAATCTGTTAGTTTTTAAGAAATTACGATTTTGATACAGTCTTCAGCAAGTTCTATCTTTTGAACTGCCTAGTTAGTTTTGGAAGTACACTTCTAGTTTTGCAGGTGAAGAGGCTTTAAAGTTTAAAGATGTTCATGAATATAGCTTCCTCAGTGTACCACCTATGCATTTAGCTTAACTTACATGCCTTTCAAAGGTTGGCAATTTTTTGGTGATTAATTTGCAAATCAAGAGCAATATGTATTGAGTAAGAGCACAAGCTTTTATGTTCAACATTTCTTGTGAGGGAGAGCTGCTGACTTCTTTTAGATTAGTTTTGTGTATGCTAGTGTGGTTGCAGGTGTACTGAAGTGGGAGAATACATTAAAAGATCCTCAAGGGACGTTATCAAGACCCTGCTAGTTTGGAATTATGTTGATAAAGATATTTCTGATTGCTTTTATTATTTTAATGTAACAATTGGCATAATGACAACATGGTTATTTTGAACAAATGCTCTAGAAGAGGAGCTTTGTCCAAATCCCTTGCAGTCAGTCATATTGCTCTCGCAGTCCATGAATGTCAACTGGCACCTGCTTCACTCCTAATTGCAAAATTAAAGCGTTAGTATGCTTTTGAAGAATTAGGGATTCTTCACTGGTCTGAGCTTTAATATATGATTTTGAAGATAAAAAAATACCAAATTACTGCATCAGCTTTGCTCTTGTTAATTCCTTGATATGCTTTGTCTTTCTTGTTTCCTAACCAAGTTTTAGTCACTTGGGTAGATGTCAAAAGAACTCTTGTTATTCTAGTATTATTTTTTTATAATTAGGAGAGGGGGATTCGAACCCTATTCTTTAGGCAGGGGGATTATGCACCAACCAATGAACCAAATGCTCGGGTGCACTCTTGTTATTCTAGTATAACTACAAAGCTTTAGGCACATCTGTTTTAGATTTATTGCATCCCCATGGTCTGAGAGGATATGCATATATTACTTGTTTGAAATTGATAATCAAATAGAAGACAAATAGATTGCATCTCTCTTTCATGGAGTACTAATTTACTGCTAATTTTTTTCTGGCTGATTCTGCTTGAAGCTGGCCAGGTTCTCTTATCATGGGAAACAAGCCTGTGAAGCAAGAACAACGAGAAGAGATTCTCTTGAAAATTGTGCCACCATTGGACCAAGCTTATGTTCGATGGCTTGCTTGGGATATTGAGAGAATTCATGGTTTTACTCCAAGAAACCCTCGTGCAGTGAAACCCCCAGATCATTACATTGAGTACATGCGCTTGAATGGTTGGTTGGATGTAGACTTGGATGATCCAGATCTAGCCCATTTGTTCAAGTAAGGAGGAATGAGGACATATCTCCTATAATCATTGTATTACAATTCACCAATCACAGTCATAAATTGTGTAGTATCAGCCAGAATATCATACGGAATGCAGTGTAGGTTTATAATGTTGAACCCTTACATAATCTTTTGTTCTGATTGGATAATTTCAAGGTTGTAGTAAAAAGAACTGTAAATGAATGCTTGGGGAGAAATATTTTGCCATGTCATAAGCTTGTGAACTATGCTTAGAATTGGACGGTAAATGGAAGGGATACAGTGGCTATGTGAATCAAGTTACTGTTGTAAATGAGGAAGTTATCTTTGTCAGGATGGATAAAAATCTGATGGGAGGTTCCTTCTTTCATCATGCAGGTCTTTGTATTGATAACTTTGAGTTTTTCGTTTTACTTGTTGCTTTGACTCTGGAGATGCATATCCACCCCACTTCAAACGGGACGCCTTTTAGTGTTACACGCATTATTTAAATTTGAATTTAGGATTATGATCTTGATCATCCATGATTCCAAGACTCTGCCTCGCGTATTAAAGAATATTTTCTAAATTTGAAAAGAGAGATTGAATTGCTAAGATATTAACTCGTGGAACAATCAATGATTAGATTTAGAAATTTAAAATAACTTAAAAGGGCCTAGGTTTTGGTTAAAATCTACCAAAGACCCAGCCCAATGTGGACAACCCAACAGTGCCCCAACAAAGTGGCGCCTAATCGTGGGAAAAGTGACAGATAGGGTTTTGGTTGGTGAGCTTATGCGCGCCAAATAATCGCCACTTTATTGCCCTCAACCAAAAGGCGCGAATCGCCGATTCGAACCTCATTTTCTTGCCCTTTTTATTTTTATTTTTTTGTTATTTATTTTAGTTAATTTATCCTTCCTTTTTATAGATAGCGCACCAAATCCCACGGGTCTAAACTAAACCTCACTTTTACCCTAAACATAGTACTCAAAATCCCAAATATAAGAAACAGATAATACAAATAATGTTTTTTTGAACCTTTTTTTTTTATTCTGGTAATATTCTAGTCAACAAAAATTTAACGGCCTAGAAACCTCTATATAATAAAAACGAGAAAAAAACAAATTATAACAAATAAAAAAATGGGACCCTTTTGATTTGGACTTTGTTAAAATGGCGGGAATTCCCCGAACAAAAACAAAATAAAAAGAATTTCACGTGGTTTAAACTGTATCCAATTTTAACTTCGCTCAAACCGTTAAGTCTTCGTGAATCTTTAACTGCAAAATTTTATTTTTAATATTTATGGTGTATTTTTTGAAAAAGGTCAAATGTAAATTTTTTTTATTATAATTGAATTATTAAATAGAATTAATTATCAGTGCTTCCCTCCACATCTATATCCGAACCAAAATTCCCTCCCTTCCCTTCACCCTCCCTTTTTATTTTTATTTTTTTTCCCTCGTTTTCTGCTCACTTTCTCTCTCCCGCTTTTTCCATTTCCTTCTTCCCAAACACCAGATCTACCCTTAATTCCCACCAAAAACCCCCCCCTTTTGCCCACAATTCCGTTACCTTCCCTCCTTATCTTTCCTTCAAACAATCCCCCCCAGAAAACCCCCAAAATCCTTTTATTTTTCTTTGTTTTTAATTTAATTTTAAGTTTTTATGTGATGTCGGGTTCTCAAGCTTCGGAGCAGTTAAAGCAATCCATGCAGCAGCAACAGCAACAGCTGCAAAATCAACAGCAACTAAAACGACAGCTACCTTTCTCTATGAAGCCGCCGTTTATGGCTCCTGGAGGCGACTATCACCGCTTCCCTTCAACTGAGCCTCGCCGCATCGCCGATCAAGATGCCGAAGCAATCGTCGTTAAGTCTCCCGTAGGTTTTTTGTTTATAAAATTTTAATTTAAGGGGTTTTATTGTTATTGTTGATCAAGGGATTTAGTAGATCTGATTTACTTGTGATTTTGGGGTGTGAATTTTATGAATTTTGATTTTTAGTTGTTGGAATTTATGGGAAAAAATTGTGGTTTGAATTTTATTTTTTTTGTTGAATGGGGATTTTAGTGGTTTTTTTAATTGGGAATTTTGGCGGGTTTTGGTAAATTTGGTTTATTATTGGGTTAATTAGCGCCTTAAGTTGGTCTTGTGCTTGATTTGAATAAATAGAGATTTATGTCTAAAAAAAGAGAGACAAAATCTGGAAAAACTGCTAATACTGAATTTTCAAGTCAATGCTCGGGCTTATTCAGAGATTTTTGTTATGAGAATAATCTTTGACTGTATTCAAGCTACTGATTCTGGCCATGATGTTTGCCACTGTAGAATTAAGCACAACATTGTCAAGCCTTGACACTGTTTATAACTGTGCAGCCTAATTTAATTGTGTTGTGAATATGTTGTGCAGTTTCATGCAAACCCAGTTTAAGCAGAAGTTGGTGCCCCTTAGGCGAGTAACAGCCCAATTTAAGTTGTGACTTTTTGATTTCTTTGTCTATTTTGTTTATGAATCTGTCATGCTGATTGTATAAGTGGTGTTGTGAAGTGTAAAAGCTCTAGAACTTCACTTATTTTCAAATATAGGTTATTTGCTTCAATGTTAAGCGTTTTAGTATCCCAAAATGATCAGATTCATTATGTGATGATATCTTATCAAGTTAGTTTGACTTTTTTTTAATAATTGTGCTTTGGATTCTTTCCTTAGTTTACTAACCATGTCCTCAGCAACATGGGACCATCCAGCTTCTTCACTTTCTGCTATATAATTCTTGCTTCAAGATTTGGTTGCTTGACTTAGTTGTCTCTGCCTTCTTAGATAATTCTTTTACAACCATTGTTTTGAATATACAAGGGAGGTATTGAAGTTAAAGGTTTTGACAATTATGAAATCTAAAATGTGGGTACTTGGCTGAAATGATAGTGGCTGGAAGTATCAAGAAGAATTTTGCTCTGAAGCCAATTTTCACATCTGAATTTAAGGTGCAATTGAATAGCAATGAAAACAGATATACTACTATCAAGATGTGCGTGATGAATGATTTTGTGAGGGTTCAGGAAAATGATGTCTTCTGTCTACATGTATGGAGCAGAAACATTGACAAATATTGTGGACAGAGAAAATTATCTTTCATGTGTCACTTTAGTCAAGCGAATTGTATACTCTATATGAGGTTGGTTGAGGAAAAAAACTTCCTCCTTTAATGGTTGCAGGAAGGTATAGAAGTTTTGAAGGTTCTTTTGGCAGTGGTTTAATGGGTTACAGGAATGTTTAGAGTTTCAGTATATTAATGTGTTTGGACAAGATTCATTACAGGTAAGATGAAAATAACCAGGCAGCCCTTGCCAATTGCTTGTTCGGAGCAAGTTGATTGATTATGAATGATGAATGCCTGGTACATAATTTGAAAACAAACAAACTACAGTTCTTGTGGAGTGCACAATGATAATCACAATGGAGAAGGGTTATTGCTTGTTGTTTATGGCTATTAAGTACCTGCCCATCTAATGGATGGGTGGGATTCACTGGATGTTTTCCGGCATGTAAGAAGTATAGGTGTTTCAGTAACCTGTGTTATTTCCATACCCCATTCAAGCTTGAGGTACCAAGGTAAATAGTCATCAATGACACCAATTTTCAGCAGCAAATAACTTGTAAACAGAATTTTTGTGCCTTGATTTTTTAGGAAGACAGTATAAGAGAAAAGTAGGTATTAGATGTTAATGATTTGGGAAAGTATTTAGTATTTGATTTTGGTGTGATAGGTTTTGATACCTGTGTTAAGGTCTTCTACTTGGTTTACTCGATATCAGAAAGAACCAGTTTGTCAGACATCTATTGACTGAAAATAAGACCTGCTTAGTTGTTATTTCATTTAATGCATTCTGCTGCAGACTTTGTTTGCTTAACCATCACATAACATCTGCTGATAGTAAGAAAAATCAACTCAAACCCAGGGATGGTGCTTCTCTGTTTAGTTGAAGTTTGGCAGACTTGTCTGGGATCTGGGACAATGGTATCACGCTGCGAGTTTGATTTTGTGTATGTAGCTTAGAGTATTCCTTGTGTACAGAACAAGGGGCTTGACTGAATCAAGTTGTGAGAATCTTTTACTTATTAATACTTTATTTTTGCTTACTTCTAAGAATTATTACTTATCATATCTTTTTAAAGGGACGAAGTTTTACATGTTCTCTGATAAACTGCTTGTCACTCAATTTAAAAGGAGTCTTGAAGTTGAATAATGTCTTGGTGTTAAATAAAGACACCATTATGACAGTGAAAAGTCTTCAATAATTTGTTTTTCTAGTCGAAAGACTGGTAATGGTAAGATCAGACATGGTGGAATTATTTTTAATACATATTTCTATACATGCATCTTATATGTACTTAATTTGTTTATCTATTGGAAACATTATAACTTAGAGCCTCTCAAGTGTCTGTAGATTTTTGTGATTTCCAATAATAGCTGCTAAGATGCTGAAAGAGTTATAAGTTTGCTAACTAAAAATTAATATTATGAAATGAAGCCGTCATTTGGTTGCAACTTCACCAGATACCAGAATACTGTTTCTGTTTGAAGTGTGAGTATTACATAACAAATAATCTGGAGATAAATGCAAGTGCATAGTGCTCAACTGGCTAAGCTACATGTTGAAGGTCTGATTAGCTTTAAGTATGAAGATCACCCATTCATTTTCTGAATGCTGAAACTTTAAGTATAAACCTACAAGATAGAAACAGACAGATGCTGTGAAGAAATTTTTATCAAATCCTGAACTTTATCAATGTCTTTGAGATTTGTTGACAGTCCAGGCCATTCTTCAGACTGGACCAGGATTGGGGGATTCCAGCAAATTCTTTAAGAAAACTTGGATAGCATAAGGGTAGGATGTCATTAAGCTAATTAATAATCCTCCTTTTGAGGATGTTGATGGAGCCTGTTTGTAAGAAGACAAGAAAAGTTTAGGTAATCTCGTTTCAGAAAATGAAAAGACAAGAAGGTTAAATGGCTTCATTTCACTAACAATTAGTTTCATCCTTGGTGCTTACTAGGAGGCACTGATTTTTGTTTGTAGTTAGTGCTTGTGCTCATGCAGTTTGCATGATCACTATAGATACGGGTATTGGTGCTACTTTTGTTATGAACAACTTAGTCATCATGATGTTTTGTAGAATGTAGATGATCACAGTTTTACATCAAAAGGCTGCTCTGTATTTGGACATGTTGATCTTAACTTACAAATTGGGAAATAGAAACTGTCTACTGCACTTGGCCGAAAGATGCACCATTTTTTTCCTTGTTCACTTTTACTCCTATCTTTTCTATAAATAAATGCCTTTAAGGTTCTAGTCTAATTTCATAGTGTCCGCAAATGCAAATGCCCTGTGTTTTTTCCTAGGTGCATGGTTCAGTTTCTTGTAAGTAAGTCTCTTCTATATATTTCGAACAAACTTTTTTTATCATTCAATATGATGCTTTTTCTTGAATGGAGCCTGAAGTTTCTTTCTTCTTGATTAATTTTGTGCCAAAAATTTATTTGCCTGTGTTTCTAACTGCAATTTGAAAATTTTGTATGGTATATCAGTTAAAGAGGAAGAGTGATATAGCAGATCGGGAAGTTGAGTCTAGTGAGTGGACAATGCCTCCTGGATACACTGAAGTGGTTAGCAGTCCCCTCCAGACTCCTGTATCAGGAAAAGGGGGGAAGGCTAAAACATCAAGGCTAACAAAAAGCAGTAAAGCTGGTCCTCAAACTCCTGCTTCAAATCTTGGTGAGTAGTATGGTATGCAAGTTATATGACTAAGGTGCTATCTGTGATTCTTCTGTTACCTTAGTGACAGGTCATTGTAGTTCTAAAAGTTTTACTTGCAAAATCATCACTTTTTGACCTAGTTCTACTGAAGCGAAAGGAATAAAAGTTGATATAAATATTGAAAACTTTTGGAAATTTGCAGGTTCTCCTGGCAACAATCTCACTCCCTCAGGTCCTTGTCGTTATGACAGCTCCTTAGGTAGTTTTTTTCCCTTTACTTATATATTTTTTGGTGTTTATCTCAAATAATTCAAAAAGAAGTAAATTGGGTAAATTATTGTTGGCACTGTTTCACACTGCTTATGGAATTGAGTGCTTGAATTGTAAGACTGACAGTAATGTCCTTTGAATTTAACTCAGGGCTTTTGACAAAGAAGTTCATCAATTTGATTAAACAAGCTGAAGATGGTATTCTTGATTTAAATAAGGCTGCTGATACCTTGGAGGTAACTGTTTCATTATTGGTTCGAACATATGGTAATACAACTCCGTTTCCTGATGGTTTTCTGTTCCTACAGGTGCAAAAGAGGAGGATATATGACATAACCAATGTTCTTGAAGGAATTGGTCTGATTGAAAAGAAACTCAAGAACAGAATTCAGTGGAAGTATGACCTATATCTTATTTTCGCTAAACTTTGTTGGCTCTTTGGATCATTTTAGTTTGCTTTCATATCTGAATATGCATCGCTACTTAAGAAATCCCTCAATCTTTAAATTCATAACAGGGGGCTTGATGTCTCAAGACCAGGGGAAGTTGATGAGAATGTTGCTACTTTGCAGGTATGATTCATGAAATTGTAGACAAATTGTTAATTGAAATGCAGATTTATGATGGTTTAAGCTTCAGCTGTTGTGGTTTGTTGTTTAGTGTTCGTATATACTGGAAACTTAGTCCAATTTTACTGTCTTTTTCTTCTTAGCTGTGCATGTACTATTTCATTTCTTCTGATCTTTGGTTATCTTTATTGCTCTTTTTGACTGTGTCAAAATCCAACATGTCCTGTATTTCCATCTGCAATGATGACGGTGCCTTTTCAGTTGAAAAGACAATAACAATGACTTCTAGTGTAACCAGTATGCTATATAACTGTGGATCCATCAATGCCTCCTTAACCTGCTGGCTTAGGCTACCTGAAATGTTCTTCCTTCCATTATTATTTAAGACCAAGACTCCTGTTGAAAGCCATGACATTTTATCGCTGCTAATTGGCAGTTTTGTGCCTCTGTTTGTCTTTCTTGGCCTCTAATTTTATCCTTGAAAGTTAGCTGTGGCCTGTCATTTTTAGTGTAACCAGTATGCTGTATAACTGTGATCCATCAATGCCTCCTTAACCTGCTGGCTTAGGCTACCTGAAAGTTTCTTCTTTCCAGCTTTTATTCAAGATCCAGACTCCTGTCAAAAGCCATGACATTTTATCACGACTAATTGGCGGTTTTGTGCCTTTCTGTTTGTCTTTCTTGGCCTCTAATTTTAGCCTTGAAAGTTAGCAGCCGCCTGTTATTTGGATGCTCTAGCACAAAATTATAAGGCTTTGTTGAGTCATATTCAGTTAATTTTTCTCACTAGTGAAAACAATAGTTGCAAATGATGGATCAAACACCTTTTCTGTTTCTCATCAGCTAATTTGTAATTAAAAACTTCATAATGGTAACATTCTGTGCAGGCAGAAGTTGAGAACCTTTCTATTGAGGAACGCAGATTAGATGAACAAATAAGGTTAAGCTGCTATGGCCTCTGCTATTGTTTTCGGTTAAATTTTTTTCATTCTCTGGATCGTTGCTGAGGTTTCTATATTGTACAGAGAAATGCAAGAACGATTGAGGGACCTCAGTGAAGATGAAAATAATCAAAAGTAAATTTTCATTTCCCTGCTCAAGATATTATGAATTTTACACTTTTCTGTGATTTCAGCAGAGCAACTTAGCTCATTTCACCTTTTTCACATCTCAGGTGGCTTTTTGTCACTGAGGAAGATATCAAGAACTTACCCTGCTTCCAGGTTTGTTTATTGCTCTAATATTTTATATGTTTCTGAGTTGGTAATTGTAAGGCCACCTTGCGTTGCTAATGTTAAGACTCTTTCTACTTTCTGCTGTTAAATATATGTTTTATTGCCTTATTTAGAATGAAACACTGATAGCTATTAAAGCTCCACATGGAACCACACTTGAAGTCCCAGATCCTGATGAGGTATTCTTAATGGCTTGAAGAATTAACATGTAGTTTATGTTTTTATGTTCAATCATAATTGCTAACTCTTCTTTCTTATAGCAGGCTGTTGACTATCCCCAGAGGAGATACAGGATTGTCCTCAGGAGCTCAATGGGTCCTATAGATGTTTACCTTGTCAGGTACTGCTTCATGTTGGTTAAAAGTTGGTAGTCTTATATGCAATTTTAATCTGTTTTCGTGGCATGGCAAAGCCATTGTGTTAAAGGCAAATGTCCATTTGAACATGAAAGTGGCAAATTTCCTGATGATTTTCTTGTGCTTTTTCTAGTCAATTTGAGGAGAAATTTGAAGAGATACAAGGGGTAGATCCACCTCCGAACTTTCCATCAACTTCAGGCTTGAATGAGAATCCAGGAACAACAATGGTAACGGAGGAGAGCAGAGGGAAGGAGATTGAACCACAGGGCCAAGATACTAATAGAATGTGCTCAGATCTTAATGCGTCACAGGACTTTGTGAGTGGGATCATGAAGATCGTTCCCTCAGATGTTGATGTAAGTTCAAACCTCATACTGTAGGAATTCAGAAAACAAATTATTCTCTGTAGACCTTAAAACTTATGCACATGATGATTCACTGAAGGGGGGATTGCTTTTCAATAACATATTCCATTTTTTTTTAGAAAACCAGATTCAATTGACCATTTCAAAATGGCATGTGCGGAAGTTTTTAATTTGCATGCACTTCTAATTAAACATTATTGAGTACTAAATTCCTGATTTCTTTTGCAGAGTGATGCTGATTATTGGCTTTTATCAGATCCTAGCATTAGCATCACTGACATGTGGCGGACTGAACGTATCCTCTTCTGAGATGTAGTCAGATTACTGTTAATTGTTTTTCTCTTGCTCATTATTTTTGCATTCCATGACTCTTGACTGTAGCTGAGGTTGGATGGAATGAGTTTGGTACACTTCATGATGAGGATTATGGCATGGGTGCTGTTAGCACACCACGTCCACAAACGCCTCCATCAAATGCAAATGAAGTGCCATCTGCTAATTAAACTGGGAGGTGAAGGGCATATTTGTGTTTGCGGAAGTGATGAGCCCTTTGCTTGTATTTTAGTGAGAGCATTCCTGATGCTGTGGAGATTGGTGTGAATGGTTCGCAAAAGTTGGCTACTTGATGTTCCTCAAAGGTTGAGGAACTAAAGAATAGGAAGTAGGTAGAACAATCACTGTACAGCTAAGTAATACAAATGATCCACGTGATCTTGTAGTAAATAAGGTCATATTTTATCTGAGTTAGTCCCTGTATATTATTCCTCTTCTTTTACCTTTTTATTGCATTAACCAGAACTTGTTATTAGATTGACTGGCATAGGGTCGTACAGACATGTGGCAAACAAATGATCTGATGTACCTTGTTTTTACTATATTGAGCAAATTTTGATGAAATAAATATGTTACGAGATGTTTAGTGCATGGCAAGGCAGTTTTTGAGAAGTTTTTCCCTCTCAATATTACCAGAAATATACAAAGGCCGAGGCTGGCTGGCTGCCTGCAATGCACTTGTATCGCAGAAAGAGGTGTTGCCTTGTCGCCCATGAGAGATTGATTAAATTTGGTAGGGGCATTTGAACTAGGATACTCGGACCTTTTACCAAGATTGATTAAATATGCCTTTACTCTTTACTAAGCTGCAGAATTGTGAGGAGGTTTGGGTTTATTTTGGTTCTAAAATCAGTGCTGCACACACTGGGGATGTACTAGGTACGAAGCAGGAGAAAGTTGATTGGCATTGGATCATTTGGTTCGAGTGTCATATACAAAGGCATGCTACTGTGGCCATTCTTGACAGGTTGCCTACTCAGAAAAGATTATGCTCTTGGGGCCTTGTTTCTGCAAATACCATCTGTTTGTTTTGTGATCAGGTGATTTGAGTCTGGGGACCATTTGTTCTTGCTTGGAGTGCATGTATCCATGTCTTGTGGAGAGAAAGACACAGGAGACTTCATGGAGGTCAAGCCAATACCATAACTGCAAAATTTGATTGTATTGCAGATTCTATTAGGATTCGACTCAGTATTTGAGGGGATTCAATAATAAAGATCCTTTTGTAGCTTGGGGATTAGATGACAGAATGTTTGCCTAAACTTTTGTATTTTACTTTGTGACTTTGTAGCAGGTTTACATGCTTTCTTTGGATAAACACAAATTCGATTATCCCAAAAAAGAAAAGTAATTCTAGAAAAAAAAAAAGAAAAGAAAAGAAGGATTCAGTTCCTCTATCATTATCAGGAATTGCAGAAAATAATTTTGATATGAAATGTTCCCGGAGGCAGAAGTTGTATTCAGGCTTATTGTTTTACATGATTACAATCTTATGTGTGTTTTCAACAAATCAACAGTAGTCTTGCAATTAACTCGACTGCAAGCACTTGAAATCAACCAACATCATTTTGGCGCTACAAGAAAAACTCTACTCTCCATGGGAAACACCACAGAGAAAAAAAAAAAAAAACCCACTGAAAGTGAGACAGGTCAATTCAACTTTGGTCGACATATTTTACTTATCTTTTTCAACCTTCTTTCCTATCCAACTTGCAACAATGGGAGTCAGAGCCACAGTAGGAGGAAATCTTATTGGAGATGCGGCTTTGTGGGCAGCATATGCCAGAGCAAAGGTCCCAACTTTCTCTCCAGTCGCATCAGTTGAGATTCCCACCTGGAAATTCAATCTAATGGTTAGTTCCGGAATGCCTTCCCTTTACCAAAAGTCAGCGTTAAGGAAAATTTGTAATCCACATTTATGTTTTCTTGGATGTTTTTACCTTTAGCAGCAATGCTTGAACATCAATGCCAGCACTAATTAGTGCATAGCAAAGGGCGAAGGAGATCAAGGAGAGAGTAATGGAGGTTGCCAAGTATGCTCCTCCATATTTGGCTAGCAGCTCCTTGGCTTGGTCACCCTTTGATTTCTTTTCTTCACCTTCTTCCTTTGAGCTGAATATCTTCCGATATTCACAAAGTATGTGAATCACAAGACAGAAGTTAGCTTCTCATACCCAAAAACCAAAAGGTGGTGAGTAGGGAAAAACTCAGGAACAGCATGTATTTTTAATTTCCTTAGAACCTATTATTTCCTTTTATTAATTCCTTAATGACTCTTGATAATCATTAACCAGGCCATGCTATCCATGTCAAAATCAGAGATGAAACAAAAAACAGACCTCCACCCACAAAGGATAAAGCTTCCAGTGCATTCAAAATTCCCATGCATGCCTCTTTTTCTTTTGTGAGCTTTAATTTATGTATTGGAATTAATGCTGACTGAAGCCATCTCTACTTAAAACATTGGTAAATAATATTGAAGGAAAAGAAATTTGTGAAAAATGAGATAGGAGGCCAAGGTTTTCTTACTGTTAACTATGAACTATTTCTCCTTCTGAACCAACCAAACCAAAAAAATCAAAATCATAAAACTATACTCCCAAGTCAACCTCTCTACTACCAAGGTAAATTTGTGAAATTAGGCTGTCTTAGAAACTGAAGGGAACATAATTAAATACAAACGAATCCATTGCCAAAAACAAAATAACTATAAATCTGCAATTAATTAAAACTAGTAGAAGAAGAAAATCACCAAATCAATTACAAATGCCGATATAAGCAAACCATATCCATCGTTTATGCATACTAGTTTTTTCATTATAATTATCATGTAGACAGGCTTAAAGAAGAGGAAAAGAAAAAGCAATAGTGAAAAGGAATAATTAAGTGATTGAGAACAGAGAATTAAGTACCTTCCAAAGCCCAGCTTCAAGGCCATACGTCTTTGTAACTTCATCCGCAGATGAAGAAGAAGATGGGGTTTGGATTTCTTCTGTTTTCTCTTTGACAGCTCTGATTCTAAAGCTTTTCAACTTGGGTTTGATGGAAGTTGGAGTCGAAGTAAAGTAGGAAAGCTTGGAACAGTTTTTGGTATTCAAGAAAGAAGAGGAAGAGAGAGAAGTAACGGTCAGAGTTGTTATTGTTGCCATTATCGTTTTAGCTGACCATAGAGCCCCTATCCAAACAAAGATTTGTTCAAGACCCCCTTTTCTAAGTAGTTAGGATAACCAAGAAAAAAATCTGGGAAAAAACCAGAGATAGAAACTCATACAGGGCTGCAAAGTACACAAAAGGTCGTTCAATGTTTATCGAGTGACTGTATTGGCCCTCTAGTTTTCAGTTATTTTCGGTTTGGCTGAGACCAATCGCCCAAAGTGCTTTTGGAAACTGAGGCCAGATGTGAACTTACGTGGCTTAACTTCCATTGTTTATATCGGGACACACGGACAAATTCCTAAAAGGGCAATGCCGCTCAGGCCGAACCGGTTACCATCTAAGTCACTTCCCTGACAATTTAGTGCTACTTGTATCTTTCCAATTAAAGAGGTTAGAGGGTTTCTTTTGATGAACAAGAGATTTGAAGATAAATTTATATCCCATTGAATCAAACAAGAGTGCCGTATGCTTCTGTCTGTTATCTCTAAACAGTTATCTTAATTATCACATGTCATGAACAATATAAAATTGAGGAGTGAGCAGATATGGTGGTAAGATTTCCGATTTTAACTGCAAGCTTTCCTTCCATAAATCATGGATTTTAAAAACCCTATATCCAGAGACAAAGTTGAGGGTTCATCCTTTCTATAGCCATAGAAAAAAAAAAAAAAAAAGAGAGTCAACATATATTTCATTCTGGAATTTAGATGAAGATCAGGTCCAGACTCTAAGTTTTCTAAATTTACTGTCTGATTGAGGATGTTTGGGTCATTATTGTCATTTCCGATTTTCTCTAAGGCAATATGGTCAATTTAGGGCCAAGTAGCAGAGTCCTATACAACTATATTAATCTTGGAATTTATGTGATGTATTCAAACTGGACTGAAAAGATTTTCTCTGATCCCACTTTTTAAACAATTTTGAAAATTAAAATCAATTGAAATTTGAAGTTCCTAACAGATAAAGTATCTTTCAGTATAAGGTTACAGAGATTTTATTGCTCCTCTCTCAAATAACTCAATCTAATTAAAGAAAGACTATAATACCAAACTTTTTCTCCAAAACCCAAAAGGAAAAGAAAAAACAAAACATTTCCATGGCTCCCCAAGCTAATAATGAGTCAAAAAAACTTGCTTTCACGGCCAAAATAGAAAGCAACAACTTCCCAAAAACCGATCGACAGAGTTCATACTATGCAGCCCTTGACTCAGAGTTGGATTCTTCGAGCCCTCTTATATCGACATACACTTCATTGAAAGACTTGATGCCTTCAAGCAAAGGGTCCCAGTCCCAGAACAATCCTTATTCAGCAGGGTTAACGATTGCATCTGCGTACGAGATTCCTATAACCAACTTGCTGGTGAAGAAAGCTGCATGGGTTTATTTGCAGCCAATGGCGTTGCCACCTAATTCAAGCAGTACTACTCCAAAGGAACACATTCTTTGCCGTGCTTGGGTGGAGGTGAAGTCGCCGGTGAAAGCTTGCTTCAGGTTTATTAGGAGGACCATCATTCACAAGATTGCATGTGCTTTTGAGAAGTTTTCTGGAGCAATTCTTTTTGGTCGAAGCAGCAGCTTAGGGATGAATCATAATTGATCTGTTTGTTTGTAAATATGGTAACTCTTCACCCTTCCTGTTGCTTTGTCTTGGTTTTTCCTTTCATTTTTAGGTTAGAACTCGAACAACTTTTGGAATCAACTTCTCATTTCTTCTCAATAAAAATAATAAATAAAACAGCAACGTTATTTATAGAAAAGAGAGTATTACGCTTCAAATTTATGATCTCTAATTGAATTCTCTCATGACATACACGAGATTAAATATAATTAGACCTTAAGAGATTCTATAAGATTAGAGTTATCTTTTGTAGCCCTCACTTTTGTATGAAAAAAAAAAAAACAATGAATGATTCATTTATCATCATTCTATACTCTTTTTATGAAAAAGCTCAAATATCAAATATGCTGATGAATTACAGCTCATTTGTAAAGAATTTCAACTTAACTTTTGTGTCGATGAATGTCAGTATTGAACCAAATAATGTATACATAAACTAAATCATTTTTTCGAAAGAATTGACAAAAAATTGAAGAAGTGCTATTGTTGTAAGTTCGAATATTCCATTATTTTTTATTAAATTGATTCATCTATTATCGTCAAATCTTAAATATGCTGATGAATTGGAAATCATTAATTTGTAAAGAAATTGAATCTAACTCTGTATTGATGAATTAATGCCATTATTGGACAAGATAAGGTATACATAAAACTAAATCTTTTTCTGGAATGAATTAACATTAGACTTAATTGAAGAATTGCTATGATTTTAAGGTTGAAATTCCCTTGGTTTTTAGTTTTATTTAAACTTCTTGTTAAATATTAAAAGCAAAATTTTAGCTTAAAATATATTTAAACTATTAGAATTAAATATTAGAACCATTCCAAATAATGGGAGTAGATTACCTTTTAATTTGCTGAAAAGGCCCAATTCCGATGTCGATTCTTCTTTCTTTCACATTTTGGGCACCAAGCCTTTTCGTTTGCTCCTTGGGCCATATGTCTTGATTACTGATTATTAGTACCAATTACAAAGATACATTGACATTCTTAGTATATATGTTTTAAATATTCACTAAATTAATAATAAAATCTTAAACATAGTGAAAATATTTGATTAATTATAGCTTTGCCAAACGATTACACCAAAAGAAATTTATATATATATATATATATATGTATGTATATCAAATAGTAAAATCAGATTGAGACCCCCAAAGTCAAATTTTAGAAAGCTTTATAACTTACAATTTCCAAAAAAGAGTTCAAGGTTGGCCACTGGCCCACTAATAAGCTTACTTGTAAGTCTTAAGCATCATTATCAGCAAAACAATTACCATCAGGTTAGAGCAATATTGCTTAAAGAAGAGAAAAGGAATCTTTAGCTAAAAAGAATGAAACCCTAAAAGGCAAATTTTATTTAAAAAAAAAAAAGAATCTTATCCCAAAATTCACATGCCCAACATTTCTTCTAAGTTAAGTCAAATACCTCAAATAAATTTAAAATAATAATAATAAAAAAAACCTTCCGGAGAAAATGGCTAGTTCCTAAAATCACCTTTCTCTCATTCAAATCGATCTCTCTAGCCACTAGCGAAAAATGTTGACAAGGACTCCTACCGATAATCCCATCTAGGCTTTCTACACCCAACAAATCTATCCCGCTCAACCCTGCACATACTAGAAAATCCTTTCTATAGCAGTTTCATCAAGTTTTCAGTTTAAACCTCGAGGAACACACAACATTAAAATCTTCTTTCCCCCTTTTTTTTTATGTCTTCCAGCAAGAAAAATCTGTTGAAAACCCTGTTAACAGCTAATGCAGGATCATGTGGCTGTGGCAGGCCAAAACTTTCTGATGTTTATGAACCAAAACCGAAATCCAAAATTTCTGCAATCCAAAATCCCAAACTTCCCTCTTCTTCAGCTTGTTATGACAAAAGCAATGCCCTGTCAGCAATGGAAAATGATGACCTGACATCCACTTCCTTCTCTTTCAACATTGATACAACATCATCCACTCTCAACTCTGAATCTGAACCTGATCTTCCAAGACCCTCCAAAGTTATGTTCAGCCCTTGTCCTAAAATCATCGACAGCATCGCTGTGGTGAAGGATTCCAACGACCCATTCCAAGATTTTCGACAATCCATGCTGCAAATGATCATGGAAAAAGAAATCTACTCGAAAGATGATCTTCAGGAGCTTCTGCGATGCTTTCTGGAGCTGAATTCTCCATGTCACCACGACGTTATCGTCAAGGCGTTCACGGAGATCTGGAATCAGGTTACCTCCAAGGAGATTGCTACAGTAAGGGAGGAACCATGTGTTGTTGTTCATGGAAAGAAACATGGATCCTAGCTAAGAGCTAGCTAAGCGTTTAGCACGTGTGGAGAGGACACACCATGTGAATACATTGAATTCGCTCGAGTGAAACTGCATGGCGGTTGGTCAAATTCTGGGTGCTATGTGGTAAAGAAAAGATAGTCCATATATGTACTAGTAAGATTTTTGCATATAACCTTCAAAATAATGTGTTAATAGGAAGAGAGATTTTCTTTTTGTTTCAATTTAATAAATAAGCAAATTTAAAACGAAGTTGTGACTTATGATTTTCTTTTTTATAAAATAATGAAATTATAAAAAAATCAATATTCAAGAATTGCATTTATAACCAACTGTGAAGTTTTTAATGGTGGTGGTTGGCTACATTTGTTGCTTTTTTTTATGTTTTATCAAAGGGAGAGAGATTTTGGCCCTATTGCATTTTCCACAAAGGCTCATCACTTCATCTCATATTTGCTTTTGCTTTTGTTGGGTTGTTAAGAAAGGGTATTCAATTGTCCTTTACTACTTGCTGTAATTACATGAAATATGATCAAATCAGAGAAGGGCTCCACCATCTTGATTAAGCTTTTTGGTCATTCATGGGGAACTTTACGAGGCCCTTACCATAGCCTCCCAAAAACTTTTCATTAATTGTTTCAAGGAAAACTTGATGAAATATGGTTGAGAGGCGTATAATATTTGGGGAATGATTTTTGATTCATTCACAGAAAGAATACCAGAAAGTTTGTACATATATATTCACAAATCAGGAAAGAAGAAAAGGACAAAAAGCTGTAACTAATCAAGCTATTAACTAACTTAACGGCTATTAATTACCTACATCCTTTAGTATCAATTAAAACGGTGTAGTATCGAAATCCTCGTTGTCTTCTTTCTAACAAAAAATGAAATGGTGCATTTCTTCAGTCTTTATTCTTCTTCTGCTATTTAGAAGTAGCAGTTTTCTGGTGGCAACCTTGCTGCTTTTATTCTTCTACTACATTGAAATCATTCATGATCAGCCTTCCTGATTAATACTCCCCCTCAAGAGGAAGCATGAACATTGTGAATGTTCATCTTGCATAACAATCTCTGAAATTGACCTGGTTCTAAGGCTTTTGTAAATGCATTAGCAATTTGCAAAGTTGTTGGAATATAGGCAGGCTCTATTGTGCCATTCACAATCTTTTCCCGAATGAAGTGATAATCAACTTCAATATGTTTTGTTCTCTCATGGAAAACTGGATTTTTGCTTATATAGATTGATGACTGGTTGTCACAATAGAGCTTTACTGCATCTTTGTGGTCAATTCCAAAGTCCGCTAACAAATCTCTAATCTAAAGGATTTCACAAGATGTGGATGCCATGGATCTATACTCTATTGAACTCCTGGCCACCACTTGCTGCTTTTTGGATTTCCAACTCACCAAGGATTCTCCAATAAATATGCAATAACCAGTAATGGATCTTCTAGTGTTAGGACACCTTACCCAGTCACTATCACAATATGTTGTGATCTTCAGGTTTGAGTCTGCTTTCATCAAGATTCCTTGACCTGGTGCTTTCTTCAAGTATTTTAATACTCTGCATGCTGCTCTATAATGCCCATTTGCTAGTTTATCCATGAACTGAGCTAATGTTTATACTGCATATGAGATGTCAGGTCTAGTGAATGTAAGATAAAGAAGTTTCCCAACCAACTGTCTGTATCTTATGGGATCCATTGTTTCTTCTTTTTTACTTACCTTGCTTAGTTTGGTGTTGTAATCAATGGGCGTTGATACAAGTTTAGCTCTAAGCATTCCATATTCTTCTAGCAAGTCAAGAGCATATTTTCTCTGACATATTGAAATCACTTGTGGTGATCTTGCCACTTCAATTCCTAGGATGAATTTGACAGCTCCTAGGTCCTTGAATTTAAATTGTGATCTAAGGTGATCCTTAATCCTTGTTGCAGCTTGAATAGATGTGCTTCCAATTAGTACATCATCAACATAAGTCAATAAAGCTGTGAATTCACCATCATTTGATTGCATAGTGAATAATGAATAGTCTGACATTGACTGCTTGAAACCATATTGAAGGATAGATGATGTGAGTTTGGTATTCCATTGCCTGGAAGCTTGTTTGAGTCCATATATGGACTTGTGTAATTGTATACTAATTTTAAGCCATCATGATACTCCTCCTTAACCACATATCCCTGAGGTAAGTCCATGTACACTTCTTCATGTAAATCTCCATGCAAAAATGCATTGTTAACATCTAACTGTGATAATGACCAGTTATTAGCAGCTGCTAAAGCCAAGAAGATTCGGACTGTTAACTGTTTAGCCACTGGACTGAAGGTTTCTGTGTAGTCAAAGGCAACAACTTGACTATAACCTTTTGCAACAAGTCTTGCTTTGAACCTTTCTACTTCTCCTTTGGCATTTAACTTGGTTTTATACACCCATTTACAAGCCACAGAATGATGATTAACTGGCAATGGTACTATGCTCCAAGTACCATTGTCTTCTAAAGCTTGCAGTTCAACTGCCATTGCATCTCTCCAATGTGAATGTATCAAGGCTTGATGGTAAGTTTTAGGCTCTTGTATGTTTGTCAATGAAATTGTGAATGCTTTGTGAGTAGGTGACAGATTATGATGTGAAACATAATTGGCTGTAGGATATTTAGTGACAGTACTGTTGCATGAAAGTAGATCAATTT
Source organism: Theobroma cacao (assembly GCF_000208745.1). NCBI lineage: Eukaryota > Viridiplantae > Streptophyta > Magnoliopsida > Malvales > Malvaceae > Theobroma > Theobroma cacao. The sequence continues at coordinate 33,444,649 of NC_030858.1, forward strand.
GATAGGCTTCCAAGTATTTTGGTAGGTGTTTTATTCTTGAACTTCTCCTAACAAGTTGATTTGAATTTGTACATTGGACTGTTTCTGTTTGACTAGTACTGTCACTAGAAGGCAGACTGCTAGTGGAAGGTGAATTGTGGGATAAATGGTCGTTTTGTGATGTGGTAGGCTGTTATAGATCTGGTAAAGGTATATCAGAAGGTAATTCAACTTGGTTGTGATCAAAAGATTGAGAATTCTTGCAATTAGGCTCAGAAAAATCAAAAGAAGTGGCATGCACACCAAATGTTTGATCAAATGTAAAATCTTGTGTGTTGTGCTTTAATGAATGAAATGAAAAAACGTTTTCATGTAAAACAACATCCCTGGATATTAGAACTCTTTGTGCTTGAAGATCATACAATTTGTACCCTTTGATATTATTTGGATATCCTATGAAAATGCATTTACTAGCCTTGCTGTTAAACTTCTTTCTGTGTTATGTTTGTGTGGAAGCAAAACACAAATAGCCAAATACTTTCAAATGATCATATGAATGAAGCCTTTGAAATAACAATTCATTTGGTGATTTGTTTTGCAGGACCCTAGTTGGTACTCTATTTATAATGTGAATGGCTGTGAGGACTGCATTTCCTCAAAAACTTAATGGAACATTTGATTGGTGCCTTAGAGCCCTTGCCATAGCTAGAATGTGTTGATGTTTTCTCTCCACAACACCATTCTGCTGTGGTGTACCAGTGCAGGATAATTGATGTGTGATACCAGTTTCAGCATAAAAATCAGTAAGGTTAAACTCTTTGACATTATCTGTTCTTAAACATTTTATAAAACTGCCAAATTGTTTTTGAACCAAATTGTTGAAAGCATACACAATACTTGACACATTAGACTTATTTCTCATCAAATAAATCCATGTAAAACAAGTGAAATCATCTATAATGGTTAGAAAATACCTATGACCGTTTATAGTTGGAACCTTATATGGACCCCATATGTCCATATGTACCAATTCAAAGACTGTTCGTCCCAAATAAATGTGCTAGAGGGGAGGTGAATAGCACTTTTTGGCTCTTACTAAACTTGATTTCGAATTGGGAGCAAATTGAAGATCGATGATGGAAAATTTGATGCAAGATGAAGAAACGATTTTAGAAAGAATGAAAATGAAAAATAAAATAGAGGAGACAATACTCAACGATTTATAGTGGTTCAATCAAAGACCTACATCCACTACCTTGATTGTTCAACCGATGATTTTTCAAACCAAATCACTAAAATGGTGGAATTCCCAAGCTCCCACCAAGCTTTTACATTGACTTTTCACAAGCTCAGCCACAACCTTTAACAGTGATATTTACCGGGATCAACCAAAACCCAAAGTGGCTTTTCAAAGGCTCAACCACAACCTTTAACAATGGTTTTTCACGGATTTAACCAAAACCCAACAACTAACTTTTCAAGACTAAGTTAGAACCTATACACTCAATCAAGCAATCCAAGCTTGAATAAATCCCTTAGAGTGTCTCTCACACTTTAAGTAAATAGAAAATAAAGAAAAGATGAAGTACAATTGATCACTTACTTGATTTAAGATGTACAAAGTTAAGCTCAAACACTTTTTCAAAGGATAAGAGTGAAATACAAATGTAAAGAGAAGGTTTTTGGTCTTCTAAGCTCAAAATCACTTTGGATAACTTCTCTCACTTCTTTTTTACTGTTGGAGAGGCTTTAAATACTTGTAAAATCAATTCTGGCTATTAGAGATAGAAACTAGCCGTTTCTAGCCATTATTTTGTCATTTTCTACTCAATTCAAATTTTCAGACAGAATGCTCTTAGTCGACTAACTTACGTCTTAGTCGACTAAGTCGTCTCTGTTTTCTACTTCTAATTTCTGGCAGTAAGCACTTAGTCGACTAACTTACTTCTTGGTGGACTAAGTTGGTTCTATCTTGAAGTCCAAATTTTTTGCAGTAGCTACTTAGTCGACTAACCCACTTCTTGGTCGACTTGGTTTTGTCTCTCAATACTCTTGAGCCCGCCAACATCTGATTTGAATTTTTAGTTGACTAACCCTTCATTATTCAATTAAGGGGCTTCTGTTCTGTTGATCAAGTGTGGCTCTTTATTCTTTGCTTGTTTAACCAATTAACTCATCTTGCAACTAAACAAGCATCTTGATTTGCTTTCAAATACCAAATATATTAGTGAATTTAAGCTTTCTCCTGCACACTTAAATAATATAATTAGACATTAATAAATGGAAATATTTTGCTATCATTAAAAAACATATAGAGTCAACATTCTCTATCTCTTATTTTTTATGATCACAAAACACTCATGGGTTAAGAATGCAATGTCTATGTTCAATATAAATGCTTCAAATCTTTATGCGTTATGAGTTGCTCCCCCTTAGTCAATGCATATAGTTTTCTTTACATAATTTTCAACAAAACCAAAACTAAGCGTCACACATATAAATTAAACATGAAGTCCATTAAACTCTATTTAACTTAGTCTTCATTCTCTCCTTTTTCTTTTTTATCATTAAACAATATATTCAAAACTTCCCCTTAATGAGTGCATCAAGATTCTCCTTTAATCTTTAAATTAACTTTTAATGAATGAGAATCATAAGCACTCATACACTTGAGTCATACAAGCTTATAAATATGGTTCAATAACTTTAAGAGTCAAGCTTGTGTCTATGCAAGAACAAATGTATAGGAGTTAAATCATTTCAAGAAATTGTCAAGGACTACTCAAATAATGTTCAAGCAAATTTAATCTTTTTGTCATAATCAAAACTATAATAATTTTGAAGCTAACAAAGACAATTTTTGAACTCTGTATATGTATTGGAAATGGCAATTTCTTCTGCTTCGCAATTGGACAAATTTCACATAACAAAACACTTGAACAACCAATTTTAGGAAAATCTTTGTGTAATACATTGATCCTTTCTATTGGGGTATACCCCAATCTAAAATGCCACAGATTAAAGTCTCTGTATTTTGATTTGGAGGAAATGACAAGAAAGGCAAAAGAGTTCTTAACTAGTTTTTGAAAAGAAAACTGAGACATCTTATTTAATGTTGCTATCCTGCACCATGTACCAACCCAAAGATGCTCTAGCTACCCCGGTCACTGTCCAAGATGGGAGATCCTGAATAACACAATACTCATCAGTGAAAAATAGGCAAGTTTTCTTTGATTTGGTTAGCTCTCCTACTAATAGGAGATTGAATATGAAACTAGGAACACAAAGAACATTTTTAAGCACTAATGAGGATGACAATTTCACTGTTCCTATATGAGAGACAAGGGCTTTACCATTATTTGGCAAATGAACAAAGTAATTACTAATTGGTTTGGCTGAAATGAACTTATTTAAAGAATGACAAATGTGATCAGTAGCTCCAGAGTCTATTATCTAGGTATCTTGTTTAAACATGGAAACATTGATTTATTTGAACCTATGTGGCATGTTATTTGGAGTATTGAAGCAATGGTGATTTGAGATAGTACCTGCAAAGGCTAAATTGACTAAGGATGATTTGCTTTGGTGATTGTTTTGTGAAGGATTCTTACCATTAGTACATGTGATTCCATTCTCATTTAAGAGTTCAAATAGCTTGCTGACCTGCTGCTTGATGACATTTAACTGAAACACAAAACCATTACCAGTTGTTTCATCATCCTGATCTGGCTGTATCTCTGCACATTGATCCTTATTTGTGTGAGTAACATTGTTTGCCACTGATTTCCCTTTCTTATAACCTGTCTTGGTCTTAGTGAACTTGAAATCTTCTAGAAATCCAATCAGTCTATAACATTTCTCCTTGGTATGACCCTTCTTCCCATAGTGAGAACACACTATATCTTTCATAACTTTCTTTTACCCATCAGTAGAGGTTAACATAGCAGATGATTCCAAAATGGGTTGTGTTTGAAACAATAGGTTCCTTTGAGCTTCCTGCCTTAACATCAAACTATATACTTTGTCTAATGGTGGTGTGGGATCCATCAATATTATATGGGACCTAACAACTGAAAAAGATTCATTCAGTCCATTAAGAAATCTAAAGACCATATCTTTTTGATATTGGTCAGAGTATTTCTTAAAGCATTTTGGACTACATTTGCCACACTCACAATAAGGTAAAGGTCTGTAGTTTCTTAATTCCTCCCAAACTCCCTTAAGCTCAATGTAGTATGTATCTACTGATCTGGTTCCTTGGGTTATATTGCCTAAGGTATATTGCAGGTTACAGACTTTGGTATCATCTGGCTGTGCAAAACTCTGTTTTAAGGTGTTCCAAATATTCATGGCAAAGTCCATATAGAAAACAGTTGATGTAATTGGATGAGCGATAGAATCAAGTAACCAAGCAACAATAAGGTTGTTGCATCAAATCCATGATGGATATAAAGGGTCCATTACCTCAGGTTTTGGTACAGATCCATTTATAAATCCCATTTTGTTTCTGATGGACAAGGCAAAAAAAAAATTATCTACTCCATGTCACATATTTATTTGTGGTGAGTTTGGGGTTGATTATGACTGAACCTGGATGGTTAGTATGATAGAGGTAGTAAGGAGATTGAGGATCTCCGATGGTTGAAATCTAAGAGGCTGTTTGTGATGAAGTATGGATTGATGGTTGAGGTCTGGATTCACTTGTTTCAGACATGATTGAGACCAAAAACTATACTATACTGATGGATCAAATGGAAGCAATAAAGAGATTGAAAATATCAGAATAGATCTTGATGAGTAGTAATGTTACCGGTGATGATGATGAAGGTATGAGGAATCACATGATTTCAGCTGCTGTCGTTACTTTAAGGAACATGAATTTCAGGTACCATTTTTGACCCCCTCTGATACCATGATGAAATATGGTTGAGAGGCAGATAATATTTGGGGAATGATTTCTGATTCATTCACAGAAAGAATACCAGAAGGTCTGTACATATATATCCACAAATCAGGCAAGAAGAAAAGGACAAAAAGCTGTAACTAATCAAGCTATTAACTAACTTAACGGCTATTAATTACCTACATCCTTTAGTATCAATTAAAACGGTGTAGTATCGAAATCCTCGTTGTCTTCTTTCTAACAAAAAATGAAATGGTGCGTTTCTTCAGTCTTTATTCTTCTTCTGCTATTTACAAGTAGCAGTTTTCTGGTGGCAACCTTGCTGCTTTTATTCTTCTGATACATTGAAATCATTCATGATCAGCCTTCCTGATTAATAAAACTGTCATCTTCTTGATTCTTTTGTATAAATTAAGTCTTGAATCAAATAATAATCACATAATTCAATATGAATTATATATCATCATCAAATTAACTTTCTATCTTTTGATTTTCCTTTTGAGTTAGAATAAAGGTATGGCGAAAGTTGGAAAAAGTATATATGATTGAACGTAAGGAGTTTGCATTTGTTGTCAATGTGAATATATAGGGATGCAAGTTTAATTTGTATAGGAATTAAAAGGTTTCCTTTCACTTCTGGCAATCAAACCCTCGTTGGTGTTCTTTGAACAGAGGTTTAATGAAGTTGGGTGACTTTGTGGGCACTGTGGGCGCTAACATACCTGGCTTGACATTTGAAAATATAATTGTTTTTGCATAAAAAAGATATAACTTCTTTTTCCAATTTTGTCCTTATAAAATTTAAGAATTGCCAGCTATGAACTCAAATGTCACCCCTTTTGGATTTAAATATGATGAATAGATGAGTCATTATCCGAAACAATTTATTTTGTGTTCATATATCTTTTAAAAAATTTATCTGGATGGAGAAGTACTATATATTATATCTTTTTTTTTTCCTTTTTAATGGCCCTTTTGATATATTCTTCAATAGGGGGATAGTCTTTCTTTGCTTTCATGTTTTAATCAATTACTTGCAAAATACAGAACTCCACCTCAATTCAAGCCACCAAATTAACCGTGACGGATTGTCAACAAATGTTCTAATCTGATGGGGCTTTCTCATTAACAGCCAAAATAAGATCCTATATACATGTATGACAAGAAAAAGAAAGGAGAAAAAAATGATCACATCACATATATAGTGGCATCTCGTTGCCACAAGCAACCCTTTGGATCAAATTTGAGATTTCCTGTCTGCATTAACAAACAGTTCACTGGGGCTTTATTTCATTTTCTCTATCACGGTATATGAGTTTGTAGAGCTTTCCAAATGTGGGATATATAACATAAAAAGGAAAAAAATTAAAATTTTTTTGTATAAGCATTTAACTTAATTATATTTGAGTAAAAAAAAAAAAGAGAAACCTGATTATATCAATTCCAAGCACATTATTCTAAAGCGATCTCCCTTAGCAAAATTATAATAACATTAATAATATATATACCCTAGGATTGGACAAGGTTTTTGAAAGGTATACACTTAATTTCTAGAAAAGAAATAGTAGTTGTAATTAGTAGGAGAATTTAATTTTTCGTTCAAAAAGTAAAAGAAAAAAAGAAGAAAAACACAGAAAGAACTTTGAAACCAATTTTAATTAATTGCGTTTGGTATCCTATAACAAATTACTTTAAGTAGTATATATTCCTTTTCATTAATTTTTTAAAAGAAAGAGTAAAAATTTTACAATACATGACAGTTGAAGAGGGATGATGTGAGCTTGCACTTAAAATGCCCTTAGATGGAGCTAAATGACTTGATGAATTTTGTAGAAGTTTGAGGGGAGGAGTGCATTTTAATGAGTTGAAGCTTAAGGTGTTTTCCTGAAAATTATTCTTGCTGAAAATCTTAACAAAATATTATAAATTGTTAATTTTCCTTTTTCTTTCCCTCTTATTTTCTTTCTTTCTTTCTTGACCAAATTTTGTTTTCCTTCATGACATACAAGACAAGCTATTAACACCAATACCGATTAGCTTGGGTTAGACCAAGGCCCCATATAAATGAAACATGTGCACGTCGAATCAATCACCTCTCTCTCTATTCACTTACATAATAAAACTTGACGAGTTTTATTTTGTTATTTTTTTTTTAAAATGCATGAATTTGATTATAATGTTACTGTACGGTAATGCGGTTTCTCTTTGGAAACTTCATTCAACGTATACAAAAACAGCCTGCATCTAAACAAAATCTCAACTCCTCTTTACAGTGACAACCCCTGCACCAAATGAAGAAGAAAACCAATCCCCTTGCAGACAACCCAGCCATCCCGTCTAACATACAAAATCATTAAAACAAAAGCCATTCAGTAGAATCCATTTAGGCTGCTACCCCTAATGTGCCAACCAAGCGGGAACAAAAGAAACCAAACCAAGTGGACAGTATCGTCCCTTAATGTGCCAATCACAATCAGTCAGAAGTCGCTGTAGCCAAGGGACCATCACCCATTCCATTATCCTCATCAATCACCCACAGCAAACTTGAGTTCGTAGCAGTTAGCACCCCTTCCTTAGCTAAGTATCAGTGGCTTCATTTGCAGATCTCAATATGTATTTAATGTTCCACCCCATAACATTGTCAAGACGCATGATTAATGGCCTTAATTTTCATGGCACTTCAGCAGGCTTTCTGACAACATTACTAAAATCGCATTCAAGGAGAAGAGAGTGGGTTGAATTCCACCTTGAAGCTGCATAGAACAGTGCTGCCTCCTTCACCGCAATAAGTTCAGCTTTACTAGCAGGGTAACACCAATTGTCTTTGAGAAAAAAGCAAGAATGTCCTCATTTTCATTTCTCAAAATACCACCATTTCCATATTCCCTTGGACAACCTTTTGATGTACCATCAGTGTTGAACTTAAGAACCCTTTTTGAGGCCTAGTCCATACCTCAACTTTCTTGACACTCTGGACTTTAATTGTTATGATGCCTTCATTTAGGATTCTAGTAAGGTCTATGGAGAGATTAAGGTTGAGTTATTTTCCAGTCATCCACTATTCAACTTTAATTTTAATAAGTTTAAAAATTTGGCTGCCATCTCATTCTTTGTGTCTATTTATTTTGTCAATTTATTATCTTAAATTTAAAATTAATTAAAAATATATAAGATTTATTACAATATAAAAATTTCAATTGTTAAATATATTTTATAAAATAAGATATTCTCTATTAACATGATACAAATATTATATTGATTTGCAAATTTGTATGTATGATAAACATTAAGATCTTATTAAATTTATAGTCGGTTTTTAAAAATATTATTCTTACAAAAAGTTATAAAAAAGTGTAATACTTGTTAGTTTTACACCGGTGTCAACTTGATCTTTTCATGTATATGTATAAACACATATACATATATATATTATATATGTAATTATGAAATAAGTTTAGAACTCAATAATTAAAGAGTTTTTTTGGTAAATATAATATATTTACTTATTTATATGAGATAGTCAATTAACATTAAAATTGACTTATTTTCAAGATTAAGAACAACAAATATTGATAAAGTAGATGCATTAATCATTTTTTTAAAATAAAATTACATGTATCAATAAATACTAATTATAATCATAATCATATATTGCATCTTATCTAAGAAATTGCTTAACAGACAAATCAACCAACAAATCAGCATATAACCCAAACAAATCAACTATTTGATAAAATTTGAATCTAAGACCTCAAAGATTTCAAAGTCTCCTCCTTACTATCGAAACAAGATCTCATTGACATGCATGGAACTCCTTGCCATATGCATTTATTTTGTATTTAATAGATAACGTGTCACTATCAAATTTATCAATAACATTTTGAAACTAAATTCATTATAATTACATTCAAACACTTGACTCAGTAACAGAAACTTATTCTTATAAAATTGAGTTCTAATTTTACTTCTTCAAATAAAAAACAAAGTCGTTTACAATCACTATATAATTGCGCAATCCTTCCTAACATAACAAAAACCTGACAAAAAAAAAAAAATATCTTGTATCCAAATTACGGTCATGTGGTGTGGATATATAGTCTCATGAACCTCCTCGACTTTTTCCCTTCTTTAAATAAAGTTTGGCGTCGAAACAATTATTATATATGAAGTAAATAATGTTGGAAAAGTACATAATGGATATCATATCAGTCCCTTAGCAAGGTTCAAACCAATTTGAAAACGAATTACAATATATGAAGTAGTTATTGTTTACAATGATTCGAGATCCATACATACCGGGAACTTCCTTGGAACCATATCTCAGCTCTATTCGGCACGTTTTTCCCTTCTCAGCTTATGGTCGAATGCTTTCATCCCCAGTCTTCCTCGCACTAGCCTCCTGTTCTGGAAGATGAAGCTGAAGAAGCAGAAATAAAACTAGAAGAGGAATATGAATTTACCGTGGCAAACATGTCGATGAAGGCTCCCACTATAAAGCCATGGTTATTTTTTCTATTCATCTTCAAGTACCAGGCCAGTAACTCCTCTAGATGCTCCTGATCTTTCAGTTCACAAGCCTCAACAATTTCTTCCATTGAAATTCGAAAATCCATATAAGGATCCCCTGTCTCTAAGGCCAGTGCTACACAATCCTTGAAAGGGAACCTGGCTGCCTCTAGTATCGAATTCGTGTTGCCTGGCTCGAAAAACAGCCTGTCTGATCTCAGTGCCTTGCTATCCATCTCAAGCAGTTCTTCAGAACCTTTAGGCAGTGATAGGCCATTTCTTGACTGGGACCACGAGGAGTCCAGCACTGAAACAAACCTGGCAGTGTCTGATAAAACAGAATTGGAATTCTTTATAGTTTTGGGCTTGTTTATGAATGAAATGGCTTTGAATTGCTTAAAAAGTGACAATTTCCATGTTCCTTTGGTATTTGTTTTCTTGCAGATGAAAGGAAGCTTCATCTTCTTGACCATTAGGCTTGTCTCAAAGAGGCTGCATATCCATGCTCACTTGACTGAGTTTCCTTTTATATTGCCCGAGTTAAATGCAGCATTAATCGTTTGCTAAGAGTAAGGTGAAGCAGACGAAGGTTTGTTGGGGTTCTTCATTGTGGCTTCATCATAAAAATTCAATTTGTTGGGGTTTGTTTGGTCGGAAGAGATGGAAAATTTTAATCATGTCAAAAATCCAATTCGTAGGTGTTTGTTTGGGGTTAAGTGATTTTCTTGCTATCGATCCACGGGCGGCTAACGAGGTCTTAGAAGCAGCCAGCTGGCTAGAACCAGAAACGATAGCTAGAAAAATCCCTTCAAGTCCAAATTCTTGGTATATGGTATTAATTGCTTATTGTCAAATACTTTTGTAAAATTAAAATGTTCCTTTATATTATTTATTTTTTCTATTTTATCAAAATTAGGTTAAGTTAATTTAGTGTTGATAAAATCATAATATTATAGTCAATAATATGATTAAATAAAGTGAGTTAAATTTCAATATTAAATGTCCATGTGTCGGAAACTCTAAATGATGTGGGACTAAAAATTTAAGTAAATTACTAGATCACTTGGAGAGTTCTTAGAAAAGAAGGAAAATCCTAGTTCATTGAATCTTAATAGTTAATTGCGTCAAATATTATTTCCACAGTCAATTCGTGTATCAATTATCAAATGTGCTTTGGATTTTAAATTCTTTCATTTTAAATTAGTATAAATTAATTATACATAAAGTTTAACACTTCTTTTTTGTTTTCTTGTAGTTCTATTTTAGACTTTAACTAAACAGAAAGAAGATCTATATATATATATATATGTGTGTGTGTGTGTCTTGTTTTTTTTTTTTTAAGTACTTTAAAGCAATAACTTTACCTCCAATAACAACCATTTCAGTTGAACTTGAATTGCTAGAGAAATTAGCAGTAATTTGTTCACTAAATTTCTATTGAAAAGACAGAGAATTCATGTAATTGCATGTGATGAAGACGAACTCTGAATTAATGTAATAAAGGAGGTAAGAGGAAGCTGTCCTTGAAGAAATTAAAATCAAGTACCGAACTGTCCTTGGATAATAAACTATGCAGGATCCGTTGAGCAAATCTGATCTGCCTAGGTTTTTTGTGAATCCCGATAAGAAGAATTACCGGGTTGTGCCTAAAAATTCCAAGTCCAATCAATATGAGAATTAAAATACCAAGTCATTGACAAGAAAAGAGAGGCTACTCGTTGAAGAGATTGTCGAGTGGTGAAATTTAACCTTGTTTTGTTTATTAATTTTTTTTTTCTTTTTCATTATGATGAATATAACAGCCATCCAAATAACCTCACCAGTCTAGAAATTATTTTTGCAACATTTCATTTCATTTTACTTCCTCTGTACTCAAAATTTAATGCTCCCGCAGGAGCCTCCTACATATTTATGCTCAGTCATTTAACTCTTGGTGTTTGTTCATCTTATTAATTCTTTCAGCAGGAAGAATTTAGAGGTGCTGCATAACAGCTTTTAACTTTTCCAATAAAGACTCTTCAGCAACAGTAATGCCAATGGCTATTTAAGTGAGAAAGATTGGAAGATTTCAATGCTATTTTTTGGCTGCCAGTTGCCCACTACATTGATATGTTATGTCAAAATAATTGTCCAAATTATTTAAAAGCTAGCTTTCCAAGAAGATCAATAACTCACCTCATGTTTTAGTACCTATTATATACATGTATAAATCCTAAATAAATATTATTTGCTCGTATAATATTAGCACTGTTATTTCTTATATGAGAAAATTGTGAAAAATGACATTTCTTGATAAAAACGCTTTAAAAATAACTATCAAAATAAATTTAACTATTTTTAGATATATTTAGCTATGACTTGATAAAAATACCTTTTAAACTATTTCAAATAAATTAAACCATTCATCACAATTTCTCCTCATTTGTGCTTCGGATTTCTCTCTCTCACCATCCCATTCTCTCAAATTTTCTCGATTTCTCTTTTCGGCATTCGTCTGCTAAGCTTCCAATTTCTCTCTCCCGTATTTTCAAATTTCTCTTTCTTACGCTTTCAAGATACCAAGTAATGGTTTTGACGTGCTTGGGTGGGTGGTAGAAATAATCACAGATGTATAAAATAGCTTTTAATTGAATCAATTCGGGACCTAGACACCAATAAACTCAAAATTTTAAAATTTATAAATTTAGGTTTTTAAAAGATTTTTTTTTTATTTTTAGTCAAAGTCGGTGTTTTAGATAAAAAAAAATTGTATTTTGAGTTATAAAAACATATTAGAAACACTTAAATCGGTGCCAAATTGTCAAAAAAATAAAAAAAATGAAAAGAGTGGAGAGGATTTGAAGTTTTAGTTCGTAAGTAACAATAATATTTTAAGCATTAAAGTGTAATAAAATATTTTTGAATATGTCGTGTAACAACAATATTTTTTCAACATGACGTGTAACAACAATATTTTTTTTAACATGACGTGTAATAACTTTTTTTAACTATAACGTATAACATGTTTTTATACATGACATGTAACAATAATATTTTTTTTTAACATGACATGTAACAACCTAATCATAACGTATAACAACAGTATTTTTTTTCAATATGACGTGCAATAACCTAACTATAGCTTGTCACATATTTTTGTATATAACATGTAACAACCTAACCATGGCTTGTCACATGTTTTTGTACATGGCGTGTAACAACTTGTCACATATTTTTGTACATGATGTGTAACATGTTTTTGTACATGATGTGTAATATCATAGTGTGTAATTTCATTAAGAGTAATTTTATCAAATTTAGTTAAAAATAGTTAAAATTATAAAAAGAGTTATTTTTAAAAATATCTTATTTTTAAGAGTTATTTTTTAAAATGTCCCTTTCTATATTTTTTTTTTCTTTCCACCCACAGATGAAGCTGTGGAAACGAATTTGTTCTGATTCTTGACTTGGTGGAGATTGTCTCCTAAGGGAATATTTTTGTTCTTTCTTCTTTATCAAAGGCTGTACATTAACACCTGAAAAACGTAAAAAGAAGTGTAATATGTGTGCCTAAAGGAGGAATCAGAATTCCGATCTGCTTTTAGGGACAATTGATTCTGCTACACTAAACTCATAAAACACAGTCTATTCTATCATAATCATCGGCATTTCCCCCTGAAACATGGTCCGCTTGATCTGTGTCCGTCCTTGATTTGCTGTATCGAGTGGAGGAATGGATAGCAAGTATAACAAAACTCCAGCTTTTCTTACGAAGTTAGAAGGACCAAAACGAAAACAAAATGTGATGTTTGAGAAACAAATTGAAACTTAATACCAATTTATGCATGATATCTTATCAATCAGAACAGTGGAAACAGTTCAAGGCTTATTAGGGAAGAAGATATTGACTCTGTAAGTGCACACCTAAATAAATAGGCTATCAACAGGGGTACCAGAGGCAGAGAGCTAAAGCCTGGGACAATGAAAGCAAGGAAGAAAAAATCAGCATGATGTTATTCAGCAATTGATCTCTAACTAAATAACAATAAAGATTGTTTAAGAAGGAAATAAAATAACAAGATGTTTCTTCCCGCACTGAAAAATGATACATCTTTTCCCGCATGCTGTGGAGGCTGTGACAACCGGACAAGTTATAAATCCTAGGCATTAAGAAGAAACATGTGAAATTAATATGGCATTTACTTAGCAGTGCTGGCATAAATTATGCTTTTACTCACCATTAGGGTGTGCTGTTTTTTCAGTTTGCTTACGATACAAACTTTCCATTTCTTGAGGAGCTAGAAACCTTTTCATAAGACCTGTCTCTGACTCTGACCCACTTCGAATTTGGTAGTCTTGGCAAGGATTTTCGGCTTGAAACCTACCCAAGATAACCACAATCGGTCACTTGGGAACAACTTCTTTCCTTCATACCTTCCCTACTAGTGGAGTATCAGTAGAACATCCCTGTTGCTTGCATGGCAATATAATAAGACTTGATGCTTATTAATTGATAAAAAAAATAACTCATTAACGATGCTAACTTTTTGAAAGGAACATCAGACTCCATGGTGGCAAACCAAGATCAATTTGAGAGCTCTTGGATTTTCTGGTGTTCACATATCAGCAAACACTGTTAACAGGACTTTGCGCAATAACTGGAGGCTTAGTGATAGCATGTTCGTTAAGAGTTTCTCCTAGATGAACTTCTATTGTCCTTTTCGCTGCTTGGCAGTATTGTTTTCTCATGTAGCAATTTTCCTGTTGTTTTGGATGAATAAAATTTCAATTATTAGGAAAAAGGATGCTAACTTGTTTAACTATAGAGCTGTTTGATGATTGTAGTGAAAATATAAGATTGAATATTGATCTCGGTTAAAAAATAAATAAAAGAATAGGGCGAATTCCCATCGGTATTTGACATTTTCTACCTTGGATCTCTTTGATCGGATGGTCACATATTCACCTAGGAATTCAGGAATCCCAGGTTTCAATCCTTTGCATCCAGCATCCTACCTAGCACACCCAAACACTAATAGTAGTCAGATGTATTTTCCTGTGGCTACGGCCTACGAGAGAAATACAAGTCAAAAGTCAATCAGGCTTAAGGCGGCAAAAAGGATTATTCCAAGGAAGGGCAGCAGTCCTCACCCGTGTTATTTGTTACTTAATTTGAAAACTAAAACAGTCTACACCTTGCCCAAAAGACAAAAGATATGATTTATGGGTATTCCCAAGTTTCTAGTTTGATTATTTCTTCTAGCTTTTAACGATGTCAATACTTATTTAACCAAAAATTTAATCTTTAATCTGGATTATATATACGCTGAATGCAACTACCTGTTCTGAAGAAGAATTGGACACATCTTGGTTTGTTGGATGAAGAAAATATTAAGACTAGTTTACAAAGTTTTCAACTTAATCAATGAATTAAATAGAATTATAGTTGAATAATTCTACAATTTAATGAACAAAATTTAATACACTTCTAATCCATACAATACACCGGCATGCTTTTCCGGTCCATCCTTCACAAAATACACGTCCCTCATTTTCTGAAACGCATGCCACGTCAGCAAGGAATCGGACCCCGCTTGGTGACATTTCCCAACCGCCCGGTTCACATCCAGGGTCCGAGCCACCCGGTCCAACCCACCGTACAAGCTCTTGCAAAATCTCATCATGTGCTTCACGTCATAAACTCTGTTTCCGAAAAACACCCTGAGAATCCTCAAAAACTCATCGAGGTCCCCGGGCAATTCCCGGCGCGTCAGGATCTTAACCAGGTACCCGAAATCATGTGCGCTGTGAAAAGTCACCCAGCTCACTGAATCATTACACACGAGGCCAGACGACATCATCAACTCAGCGAACCGTACCGAGTCAATCCCCTTTTCCCTGTTCTTCTCAAAATCGATCCCTTGCCGTCTCAAAAGCTCGATCGAATCAGGGGCGTGAGCGTCACGCTCCACATCGAAGTCGCTGAAATTGAATTCCCAGATGAACTGAGTGTCGGTTCCGAGGTTAGGCAGATTACCTGAAGAATCAGAGAGGGTGAGGCCCACCTGGATCAAGTTCAAAGCATCAACGTTGGATTTGAGGAACTTGTAATGGTCAGACGGCTGGAGTTGGCTGTGGTAAGGCCTAGAGGGGTCCACTTTCGGTTTGATAACAAGACCCGGAAATTCGGTGTCCATAGAAATGAAAGGGTACTCATCAATTACCTGACTGATCAACTCGAACTCCGATTCCAAGTTATCCGACCAAACTTCCCTTATCATTACAGGCTTTGAACTCCTGTGTGAATCTTGAAACCCCATGTCGGAAGATCACAAAACTGAAAGTAAACTTAATTTCTTTCCCCTTTCTTTTGGGTTAGTTTTTGTTTGGTGTGGAGCCAAAGCAAGTGAGGGGGAGGGTTATATATTAGCTAGGAATAGATGGGGGCTTTTGACGATGTTGCTTGGAAGGTGGTCAAAGTGAGAGAGAGAAAAAGAGAGCTGGGAGTTGCCAAAGAAGCAAAGAGATTCAACGCGTTGGGTCATTTTTGACTAGGACTGGGGGGTGCGAAACAGCGTACGTAGTCCATAGACTTGGTCCTACTTCCAAATTGAGGCGCTTAATGTTTTTCGTTTGTTTAATGGCAACTAGTTGGTTGGTGGGGACGTTTTGCTTATCTCATTTCTGCATCTGCCTCAGTAACTCAGTATCCAATTTCCGGACTCCTTCCAATGTACCTGAGTCACTGTAGGGATATTTCCGTGTCATATGGGTGTGACTGTGACGTGTGAGTTGAGTTTAACTGATCAAATCTGCCTACTGGTTTAGAAGGTTTTTGAGGAAATTATGTGTACAGTGTACACTCATTGAAAGCTCCGGTTATATAATTAGGAAATTCAATATTTTATTTTTAAAGTATTATACAATTCCGAGTTTGGTGGCATTTTGCTTCAGAACTTCAAAATAATTTTCTCGCTCCTTTCTTAAACTACTTCAAATACTAGTTGTAGCATATTATATATCGTGGCTTTTCTTAGACGTGATTGTCTATCAATTGATGCTGACAATATCGACTAATTTGTGTGCCACTTTGGTTTATTTTCTGAAATTGGGATATGGAATATATGATTCTGCTGTTGCATTCTAATCAAATTAAGTAAATAAAAAAGAAATCTATGGAGGTTGGACCTTCCTAGTTCCTGTATACAATTGGCTCAACATGATTAACAAAAAAGGAAATAATGCACAGGGAAAGTTCGATTTCGAATGTTCGACACATTGAATTGAATATTGACATCTTAACAGACTGAGGTGCGTAAAATATAAAATGGAATGAGCTTAAGAATTGTCAACAATATGCTGGTAAAAGAAGTATTAACATTTAAACAATAAAATGTGAAATGAACAAGAAAACAGTAAACAATCATATGGACATATGCAGTCTTATTAAATAAATGCGTCGGCGTGACTGCTAGCCTAAGCAGGCGCGTGGAAATCGAGCTAAATATTAATTTTATTAATATTATTCCAATCACTATAAGTTTCCGAAGCTAATTGACTACAATTTTTTTTATGATAATGAAATAATTAATCAATTGTCATTTGTGATCAACAAAACTGAGGAAAAAGGTGGGAAGCTTATCAAGTTTGCGCGTTATCTGCCTACCAGAATATTTGTTGAGCAAACCCTGATAACTGATAAGTAAAACTCACTCTTTTAATAATAAAATGATGATAAACGAATTGGGTTTATGGACTTGTTCTCCTCGTTGACCTTGAAACTTCTTATTTCTAACCACAACCAAAAAACAAAAAAAAAGGTGATAATTTTTTTTAACTCTTAAAAATAACGTATTTTTATAAATAACTTTCGAGATAATTTTAACTGTTTTTAGCCATCAGAATAAATTTTGAGACAAAAATACCCTTAATGAGCCATTTTCGTTAGCGTGCACTTTCAAACAAGCGAAAAATGGAAAAAAAATAAATATGCAAAGAATTTTAAAAAACATATAATTTTGTGCAAAACATCCATTTTTTTTTTTGCGAATGTTGTGCAAAACAAAATAATGTTGCATGAGATGGTTTTTCAAAGATTTGGGACATGGCATTCAGACAATAGGAGAAAAGTGATATTAAACCGAATGAGGAACCGATCGTGATGAATGGAAAGCTTGGCTAATGATGTGAAACCAGAAATCCTTGATACAGTGGTGAATTGAAAGGAGAAAAATGTGAATCTAAAGCAAGAAATGGTTCTATTATAGCAGGCCATATGTGAGACGATTGTGGCAAGACAGGGTTTAGAGTTTGTGAAACGTCATGTTGGGAATGTGTGACACGGCTGTGACACGCCAGCTTTTAAAGTTGGTGAGATGCCATGGAAGGAATCTGTGACACGCCATGGTGGGAATTTGTGACACGTCAGCGTTCAGAGTTGGTGAGACGCCATGGAGGGAATTTGTGACACGTCAGAGTTCAGAGTTGGTGACACGACATGGAGAGAATCTGTGACACGTCAACGTTTAGAGTTGCTGTCATTTTATTTGGTCAAGACTACTGTAGACGGGTGAAGCCTTGGTTGTTGTCATTGGTGGAGGACATCGACGCTTGGAATGTTTTCCCATGGGGGCACTATGTTTGGAAGCTGACCTTGGACTACCTTTTGAAGGGGTTTGAAGTGCTTGACTCAAGCGTGACAAAGGAAACTCGATTACGCTACAACATTTACGGATTCGCATGGGTGATACAAGTACTATCACGTAACATTTTTCAGTTTTCTTTTGAAAAAATAATTTATGGCTGCACTCGTTTATGATTTATGGTCTGATAATGGTTACATTTGATGTGCAGTTTTGGGCAATGGAGGCAATTTCGACCCTCCAAAAAATAGTTACCCTCTCTGGTCCGAAGGACAACGTCTACCCACGAATGTGTCAATGGGATTGCAATCAGAAGCCAAAAGACTTCTACAAGGCATTTTAAAAGTTAGAGTCATCTGAGCATGTGAGTGAACAACTGCTAATTTTTACTTTATATTTGTATAATAATTTTCCCTATTCGATAATCACAACATTTTATTTGTTTATTTGTAATTGTGGGCACTGGAGACTTTGGAACCCACTACGGATGAGGCCAGCCGAGAGTATTTTGTGGACCTTGATGTCCAGTTATCGGAGGGCCATGAGTACTTGCCAATAGGGCACATGGAGGATTAGTCAGATTGGGGCTTAGGTGCGAGGTAAAAAAGGAGAAGCTTGAAGCAGAAAAGAGCCTCTGGTGTCACGAAGTGGATGCGCACCGCCGCTGCTTTAGTTGATGAGCTGTCGGGCCCTGAGTTGATGGACGAAGGGGATGACCATGGTCAAGGCAGTGAACAGCCGGTAAGGACAGTTCTAACGATTTTGTGTTCTCCAATTTCATATGTGAGATCGAATAACATATTTGTGTTTGCAATGGACCATGCACCGGTAACTCCAGAACCACCCATCGGTCCTCTTCAAATGCACAGTGAAAATGATCCGTCGGTAAAATCGGTTCTAATGGTTTATGTTCTACATTTTCACATATGTTTATCGGGTAAAATAGTAATTTCTGTTATTGCAGTTTACGGAAGCGACGACAGGTCTTCAAGCACCGATCGGGCCAACTCCATCGTAGACTGCTAACAAGTCGTCGGTAAGGATATTAAAATTGTAACGGTTAATGTTCAACAATTCCATATATGATTATTGAATAACACAGTTATATATGTTATTGCAGTTGACCTAGTCGAGAAGAGTCAATGACAGAGTAGTCATTACCCGCTAGCTCAGACAGATCATGCGCAAGCATGAAAAAGAGATGTTAGAGTTGAAGGCTTCAATTCAGTCATTGACTTTAGCAATGCAGACGCTTGAGGACCGTATCATTGGTCGGATTCTTGACGACCTTAAATCACAAGTACGTTATTCTATCTTCGCTTGTATTTGGTGGTTTACGTTTAGCAACTGTTTAGACTGTGTTTTCTTACTAGTTTGATGGTTTTTGGGGTTAACTGGTTTTTGGTGATTAACGGGTCAGAACATTTGTATTATAGTTAGTTATTGGCGTGTCAGCGTTAGCGTGTGACAACATTTTACTTATTATGCATGGCGTGTCAGAACAATTTACTTGTTATGCATGGCGTGTCACAACGTTTAACTTGTTATGCATGGCGTGTCAGAACATTTTGCTTGTTATGCATGGCGTGTCACAACATTGTGCTTGTTATGCATGGCGTGTCACAACATTTTGCTTGTTATGCATGGTGTGTCACAATATTTATTCCTTATTTATTTCTTCAATATACCTTGTTGCACATTATGGCTTAACTCACTGGTGCATGTGTGCCATGTTTTGCAGATCCAACGCAGACAGTATGAGGATCTTGACAGTTTGTTGATCCAAGAGACGGGGGTTTACATGCAGTGAAGCGTACGTGCTTCGGAATGCTCTTGGAGGTCTATCCACAAGCTTCGTCTATCAAACTTTGACCTTGTTTACACTGTTGAGTTGATTGTAGCTTGGTACAGTTTTCCTAGTACCCCAAGGGAAGCATACATGGGTTTGTTAACTCTTTGCATGAAGTCTGGAAGCTCCCTTGGTTTTAGGGATCGAGGCATCTCAGCTGGTGCTCTTGTCTTTGCAAAATCAACAACCATAGAGTGAAGAGTTGCCAATTCTAGGCTGGATCGAGACCTCAAATCATGGACCTAGAATTGGCAACTTTTCACCATATGGTTGTTGATTTTGCAAAGACAAGAGCACCAGCTGAGATGCCTCGATCCCTGAAACCAAGGGAGTTTTCAGACTTCATGCAGAGGGTTGACAAACCCATGTATGCTTCCCTTGGGGTACTAGAAAAATTGTACTGGGCTACAATCAACTCAATCGTCCAAGCAAGGTCAAAGTTTGATAGACGAAGCTTGCGGATAGACGTCTAGGAGCATTTTGAAGCACATACGCTTCACTGCATTGTACTCCCCCGTCTTTTAGAGAGTCTTTGTGATGTAATGCAAATGCGACCACTTACAGTGGGTTTTCATATTGAGTATGGATAAGCATCTGAGAGCCAAAATCCCCCAAATAACAATTAAAATATCAAGTTAGTTTATTTTTCTTATAACAGGTGCTACTTTTTTAAAACTTTTCTTAATTTTATTAATTTTGTGCCGTGTCACCAACAAGGCTGCAACAATTTGGCGTGTCATGCCAAGTCTGCATGCACTCAGCGTGTCACCACAATTGGCCTCTACGGTGTAACCCGCCAAGATTGCAAGAAGTCAGCGTGTCATGCCATAAGCCTGGATTAAGTCAGCGTGTCATGCCATAAGTCTAAATTAACTCAGCATGTCACGCCATAAGTCTGCTTGCACTCAGCGTGTCACCACAATTGGCCCCTTTCGTGTCACCCGCCAGGACTGCAACAAGTCAGCGTGTCACGTCATAAGTCTGCATTCACTCAACGTGTCACTACAAGACTTGCAGGCAGAATGCTCTTAGTTGACTAACCGATATTGGAAAAATTTAATTACTCATGAAATAGAAAATAATTTCATTATAAGAACATAAACGGTTAAATCAAATGAAATAGAAAAGAATTAAATCAAATCATTAATTATGTAATACAAGTGGTAATAAAATGTGAGAAATGGGGTAACAGTATAGGGACTTCACAAGTCTATTCAGTGTTCAAAACTATGGACAAAATGAAATGAATACTCAAATAATCTATCTACAAAATTAATAAAAAAAATAAACACTCATCTACAAGAGGAAATTAACAAACACTAAAAAATATGAATGAATGTAAGATATTGCAAGAGGAAATTATGAGAAAGGTATTGCACATGGGTTACACATTTAGTTAGACGGACAAGCTGTCTTTATCCACAACACACTCTACATTTTCATACATTGTCCTTTGTATTGGACAGTTGTTGCGTGTGTGATTGGGTTATCTACAACTTGAACATGCTTTGGGTCGACGTTTTCATGGAGGCGTCGATTCACTTGGAGATGGTGCCGGATTTATGGATGGAACTGCAAATGGGGATGGGCAATTCTATCTGTTATGCCTGTACCTCTTGCATTACGAATATCTCCGTGCTCGACTGCCTTCACCAGTAGATGGAATCCTTCTCCTCCTAGGTTTTCCCGCTTGGCCTCGCCAAGGTGGTGACAAGACGACAATTTATTTCACATGAGGGGAGATGTCCCACTCACTAGGATACCCTATAGGCCAAATGGATCCCAAATAACGCTCCACAAAAATGGTTGTATTGTAGTAGTCAGCGCAGAATTCAATGGCTTCACATTTGCATTTACTGAAAAATACAATAAACTCAATCTTCAAGCACAATGCAAATGCTATGTCAATTACGGTTCAAATAAGAAATAAAAATATGCTGACCTTATTGCTGCAATGGCATGCTGCATGGCAGTAAATCTGTTTGGAACTCACAAAATGAATAAGTCTTCGTGGACATGTTTACAAGTCCATCCATCTTCCTGTCTTTAACTTGGAACTCCACTTGATTGATAGGCTTAACTACAAAGCAATGTGCATCATTGAACTGTAGGCTCAAGTGCTTGGAAACCCAAGGGCTAAGGGGTGTGGTCACCTTGACGACCTCCTCGTACTAGTCATGGAACCAACATTGGAACATGTCTCTAATGAACTCGATCAAAATAGTGATCGACATTTGTCTTGCATGCTTCAAGCATGAGTTAACACATTCCTCAATATTGGATGTCATCATTTGGTATCGCTTTGCTGGTGAACATGCACTTGCCCATCTCTCAAGCCCTATTTTCATAAGGTCAATGTGGGCTCCCGAGTTAATACGCTGTAGCTGGTTCATATGTCTATTGAAATCGACCACCTGATAGCAATCTCGAGCAAGGGTGAAAGCATACAAACATCGTCACACTTGAACTTGTTTTTAAAGTTTTTTTTCAAGTGGTAACCGTATAAACCATGGCGTGCTTTTGGGTATGCATTTGGATTGCTTTCTTAATGTCCAAATGCTGATAAAAAATGAACATAGTGTTTTCAAGACAACCAACCGCATCACGCAGCTTGCTAAGAAACCACGTCTATGTGTCTTCGTCCTCAACATGGCCGTTGCCAAACGTAACTGGATATATGCACTCGTTCGCATCTTTGCATACAGTGACAAACAGAACACCTTTGAACCTACCTTTGAGATGTGTCTCGTCAATTGCAACTATAGGACGCATTACATGCCTAAACCCCTAAATACAAGCCCCGTATGACTAGAAACAATACTTGAATCTTTTTGCCTCATCAGTAGCCACTATAGTCACTGTAGTCACTGTAGTCACTATCCTAGGATTTTCTTGTTCCAACATATAAAAATACTAGGGTAGTAGTTGAAATGACTCCTCTGATGGACTGAAAACAAGCCTCTACGCATACTCCTTCGCTTGCCAAGCCTTACCGTACAAGCATTCCATTCCCCACTGAACCCTCATTTCACACATTATGTCCTTAGGTCTCAATACGACTCCATTAGCCCGAAGCTTGTGTGACATAAGTTCACTAATTATCTTCGCACTCGTAGTTGGAAATCACCCTTGCAAACCATCAACAGTACAAGTGTGTACTTTCTAGAACGTCTGCACTTGCCAATATTCTCCTTTGTCAGGTAACTTCGTTCCACAAACACTGAACTTGCATGCCTTGTCCTTACATCCAACCTCATAACAACCTTGACATGACCTTTTTACTCTTATCGCAAACTTCTCTTTTATAACCAACATGTTTAGAGCTCGTTTCAAATCTGCCTTCGACGAAAACATCATTCCTTTGTATAAGCGATCATCGGCACATGTCGACTCTTCAATGGTAATTGTTTGGAAGAAGAACCTTTCTGCACCTGCAATTTGTCACGTACGAGATGTCCCTACATTTCCCCTTTCTTGATAACTGTCATCGACCAATGTATCACAGAAACGAATCCCGTTCTCATCAGAGATGGGGTTATTGTATATGTGGTCATCACACTGAACATCTCCTACATCAACATGTCCAACAGGTTTCGTTTCGACTTTAACATTATTTACAATTAAAATGTCACGATCATAAAGCCGGTCATCGTCTGAACTGTCATCATGCCATTCTTCAAGCCGATCATCTGAATTGTCATCAAATCTATCTTCACCGGCAGTGAACAAATCCTCATTTCCCTCATCAAATGCAGTATTATTCTCCAGCGTCGCAGTGTCACCCTCTAACCTCACATTGTTGTCCTCAATTGTCCTATTCTCATTTGACAATGGCATTACACACTCTACAGTTTCACCTGATCGTTGCATTTGTTGGATAAGAGCAAGTAATTGGTTTGATGCACATCCTAATCGGAATTGTACAGCCAACTGTTCTGTGAATGTTGTCTCTCTATCGGGCTGCACAAACTTCTGTGAATGTTGTGGTAATTGTGAAGCATTGTAAATCTCATTTTGATTGAATTGATTACCATGTTGTTCATTTGTTCTGCGTCCTTTAATGTTGACATACACAGACGGAACATTCCTCTGTTCTAGCAGAATTAATGCAACATCTTTATCGTCCTAGATAATTGGCCGTTTTAGCTTTCCGGGTGTACTGATCAATGCATGTAACTCAATCTCGTCAAATTCTGAGTTTACCCCAACAACGTCTTCAACCAGCTTTATCAAGCCCGTAAACGACAAATCACTCCTAACCCCCCGCATTCTTGACTCACCACCCTTTTAAATGCCATCCACCCACTAACCACCGTGTCTTATCACAAGTCGCACAATTGGAACCCCACTGAAATTTTGAAAAAAAAAAAAATTTGTCAATCATTTTACACAATACATGCCATGTTAAAAAATTTGTCAGTCATGTTGTTACACGCCATGTATATAACATAAAATGTAGTAACACGCCATGCATATAACGTAAAATGTGCTAATACGCCATGCAAATAACATAAAATGTTATAACACGCCATGCATATAACGTAAAATATGGTAACACGCCATGCATATAATGTAAAATGTGGTAACACGCCATGCATATAACGAAAAATGTGATAACACTCCATGCATAAAATGTTAAATGTTGTAACACGCCATGCATATAACGTTAAATGTTGTAACACGCCATGCATATAACATAAAATGTTGTAACACGCCATGCATATAATCAATGTCGTGACACGCTAAAATAACGGTAATACATGTTATAGATGCATGGCGTGTAACAACTCTGGGCAATGTTTCTAATTCATGTTCTAATTTACACCAAATGTTTCAGAAATTTAAGTGTGTTGCAGCAATAAACCCAATAACAGGTACCTTGATGTCATCTCTGTTATAAGATTTGTTAATCTACGACAATATAGCTAGATGTTAAGAGATAAACCACAGCCCGATGAAGATGGTGCTTAACAGAGAGTTGACAGAGCTCGTACAGTTCAGAGATCTGAGAGAGCTGACGACCATGGTGCTCAATAGAGACTTAGCAGAGTTGAGAGAGAAAGATGACCGAGCTCAAACAGCTGAGCATTTATTTTTATTTTCTCTCTGACGGGTGGGAGATAGCTCAAATAGCTGACCATTTATTTGAAACGATGTTTTTAAGGGCATTTGGGTTTACTCATGCTTCTTTTTGGCTAGAAACAGATAACTTTATATGGGTGGTTATTTCTGAAATCACCTTATCCGAGGTCCTTTTCTCACAATTTCCTTAAAAAAAAATATGGAGAAGACTTCAATCAAGAGTTCACTGTATAGTTTCTCGGGGTATCACCCATTTACTACTATTACATATCTAAACATAAGAGAGACAAGAAAAGTCTCCCTTTTTTTTTCTTCATAATTTTTATAAGTGTATATATATAGAATTAAAATTACTCATGTTATCATTTAGATTAGGTATCCAATAAGAAAATATCAAATTAATAATATGAATGTTACCAGGGGTGGAGCTAACCAACTTTTGTTGGGGCTCAAAAACAAAAAAGAATAAAGATTAAACATTTTTAAAACTAATACGTTGAATTTAACCAACAATTAACAGATTTATAATAGATAACCAACTATTAATAGATTCATAATAGATAATAATTTTATATAACATGCAAATCAAAAAGAATAAAAAAAATTTACAATAGTCTTTTAGGAAAGTTATATTCGATGATTATTCTTAAATTCAAATTCATAAATTATTAACTCAGTATTGAAAAAGCTAGTAATGTCTTTCTCAATATAAATAACTAAATTATTTGTAAAAAACTCATCATCTATTTTATTTTAGAATCTTATTTTCACAATTTTTATTGTTGAAAACGCTCTTTCTATAGTTGTTGTACTATTTTCAAAATGAAGTGTGTTGCAATGGTGAGTTACAAAGAAAAGAGTGAAGTAAAAATAAAAAGACAAAAAAGAAAAGAAAGAGAAAAAGAAAGAGAGGGAAAGTGGAGTGAAAAACTTAAGAATTAGGGTAAAACTGTGTAAGACTTGTGAGATCATTTTATTATTTTTATTTATATTAATTATTAAATAAAAAATTATTTTAAGAGATAATTAAAACATATATATAATAAATAAATAATTTTAAAAATTTTGGGAACCATGTCCCCATAAATATACTACCTTTTGCCCTTCATTAATTTTTTTTTTCAAGGCAAACGTTGAACTAGTGGGCAATATCCACCAAGTAGAGCAACAAAGAGTTTACATCTTAAACTATTTTTATTTTTCGCAAGTCATATTCACTTGGATATCTGTTGATCATATTGCCTCAATGATCCTAGTTCCAAATGTGTTCTCACCATTGTAAGTCATGTAAAGGAAACCATCTTCATCCTTGTTTTCCTTGTATATGGTAGGCATCATAGTAGCAGTTGGTAGAATGTTTATCACGAAAATGAGAATAGCCTTCTCAGGACATATAAATAATAACAAAAAATTTTAAAAATTTTGAGAGCCCAAGGCTCCCCATAAAAACACTACCCTCTGCGCTTAAATGTTACCCCTGCATATGATGCAAATGACAACAATCGATCCAATATACTTGAAAATGCTAAGATTCGACCTCATAGTCAAATATGAAATTAATCAACAAATTAAAAATATAACGCAGCAAAAAAATAAATTAGGATTTAATTAGAGAAACAACCAAATCTTACAAGATTAGTGTTTGTGTTTTTCATGTAATTTTTAAATTAATTATGAACACTCATAAGTTTAAGAGTTACATACCTTATTCTAAATATCGTAATCAAGAGTCAATTAAATCCAAAAGGCTTGTGATGAAGCAAGAAACCCGAAAAGAGAATAAGACAATCTAAAATCCTATAACCAAAGCTTTTGCTTTTTCGCCTTTAAGATTTGTCAAATCTTCAGCCACCTCAGTGTTTGGCCTTTAACAGTAATCTACATAGTGACCAAATAAGACATTTTTAAGATAGGATTTTTACTTGTACAAGCAAGTTTTGTTTCTAAAACAAAAAAACCAAAAGTTTTTGCCGAATTTTATTTCTGAAAGATAAAGAAAACTATTAATCTTTTCTTATTTTTATGAAGCGGTTAAAGGCTTAGAGTTTTAGTTGACTAACATAATATATTTATATAGCCAAACTAAGTTATAACCCTTGATACAATAGTTTTATTTTAATTCAATTAAGTTCTGGTGAACTTAATTAATTTCTCACTTTATTTTTGTCTATTCTAATTAAGTCCAAATTAATTGATTATTCTTATTTAATCTCAATCATGTTAGTTAATGTGTGTGACATATTAGGCATCTAACATTTTGGCAATAAATATAAATTCTAATCAAATATTAATTTGATAATTAATTTATATTTATAGATCATGAGCGGCTTCTAACAATACATCATGACCATCCAAATGTTAAAAAGTCAATTAAACAATTTGACAAAGCCCTTTAGTGATAAGCATCTCAATGCAATATAGTTCTTTCATCAAATATCCTAGATATGTCATAAAGTATGGCTCAGTGTTTACTTATAACATTTCATATTAGTTCTTATAATTCATAACTAACCTTATGAATTTAGGAAACTAACTTTTATCAAATTCATCATACTTTGGCCAAAGACTTTATACAAGTTAATCAAGAATTGAGAACATGTGAGATACATCCCTTCTTATTACTTGGGGTGATGAGTTCTTTCTTAACAATTCATTCACTTTCGCATGCTTCATGGCATACTCAAAAACACCCTGTTTAGGCATCTAGTAACCTTTAGACCCGTAAAGATGAAATCAAAGTATGTCATTCCCCAAACAAGATAACTTGGTGTTTTAAGTTTAAGGATTAGTTGTACGACTATCACATGAGAACATATTCTATAGGCACTTGAGTGAAATACCAAATGGAGTTCTCATAACAGGTCATGTTCAGTGAACTTGTTTTTTAACGAGCACCCACATGTTATCCTCAAATATCTCATATACTTCAATCTATAAAATCAATTGTTTTTTTCTCAAGTAAGGAGGCTTAACATGTACCAGTCTTTGAGCATTGTCAATACCCTATCTTGACAATACAATGACCAGGAATAATTTTAAGAATATAGCTTTGATGCATAGTGATCTCATAATTATAACAACTTTACAATTCTCTTACAAGGTTTTTATGTTCCATGGGCTTCGTCTAATTAGTAATTAATAACTTTTTATTATTATACTAACATGAAGGAAACCTCTATCATATATAGTTATGTGATTAAATATGTATTAAATAACAATATATATTCCTTAACTAATCTAATTTCCTCAAAAGCATACACCAACAGAAAATGCCTTAAATCATTAATAATTATATATTAATTTAAAATTTTATTTTTTACTTCTGTTTTTGTTTTCAAAAACAAGAAGTACATAAGCATTTAATATATATCTTCAAAGAAGTAAAGATTGAATATATGATTTTAATTTTCTAGGTAAAACAAAATTCAGAGATAAATGGCTTGCGGTTAACAAAAACGAATCAAATATATGCGTTTAGCAAAAAGCATAGTAAAGGAGCAGGCGTAAGTCAAAATTCGAAGAAAAAGCAGTGGGTAATTTTTTCTTACAATACTCCAGTCTGATTTCTGATACATGTGCTTCATCTAAGCCCAAACTCAACTTGGGAAAATGGGTTTTTGCGCCACTCAAGTCCACTATGCTAAGCTTTGAAATGATCAATCCGTTTGACACAATGGAATTTGGGTTGGCATGAAATGGACCAGTCAGGGTGGAGCCTTCCCCTGCAAAATGTTTTAAAATTTTTTATATTATATAAAATTTTTAAATTTTTTTATAAATTCTCTTAATAGCTATTTAAAATAATTTTTTATTTACTAATTAATATAAATAAAAAATAACAAAATGATTCCATATACCTGACTCAATTTTAAAGTTTTTTTTTTAAATTTTTTCTTTCAATTTATATTTATATTTATATTTATTTATTTTTTTCATTTTTATTCTATTTTTTCATATGTTCTAAATCTCTATAGATTTTTTCACAAATTTCTATGAACCATCGATCATATTATTTTTTTTCTTTTTTAGTATGTTATATGCATGTTCTATCTTCTACTTGTCATGTTCTTCTTTTTTTTTATTATGTGAATTTTATATTTTATGATTTTAATCTTTAAAATTAATAAATTATTATGTAATTCTTAAATATAAGTTGTAGTGTTACACTATCATTTAGAATTTCATCAATGTATAATTTTTTAGTGAAAATAACCAATTCGTTTTGACATGTATACTGCAAACTTTATGTAACAAGGATGTACAAACAAATTGATTGAATAAAATGATTGTATTTCTTTTAATATAATTTTATTTATTATATATATTTTTAATGATCTTCAAAATAATTTTTTTATTTAATAATTATTTTTATTCCTCAAACTGTTTGATGAAATTAGAGTCATTATGGTTAGCATTTTGCTAGTTAAGCCCAACAAATAAATTCTAACTTAATATGTTAAGCCTATCAAATTTTTAAAAAATAAAAGTAAGTCGACTAACTCAAATCCACTAAGTTTTAATATAAATCTAAACCTATCATAACATATTATATATTAATAGTCTAATCCAATAGCCTATCATAATATATTATATCTCAATAGTTCAACTCAATAACTTAATATGTTAGTTAGCAATTTAAGAGGTAAATAGAAAATAAGAGAAGAGTTTTCTAAAAAAGCTATCTATTTTGTATAGAACACATAAAGTAAAGAGATGATTTATTTGAATTTGAAAAATTATTTTCTCTTCTACTTTTGTGCATAGAGAATGAGAGAGATTCCTTTCATAATTTCATTCAATTATATATATATATAACATCATCATTACTGTTAATGTGTACTTTTTTTGTATGTTTAATATCTTATGAATTTTATTTAATCTTTTAAATGAATAAAAATTAAATTATATATAAAATCCTCTTCGATCATTTAATGTTTTATTTTGTTTGGCTTCCTTTTAAAAATACACTAGCTCTGGCCTTGGGACCAGTCCATTATGTTCCCATGTAGGTATAATAAATTTGCTTTACTTTTTTTCAATCAAGTTGTGTCTTGTGAAGGAATGCTGATATGGGACAGTGTCTGGGCATGTCTCTGCAAACTTAACTAATCTAGCAGTGGCCAATAAATTATCACACATGATGAATAATTGTCTCCTCTTGTCGTTCCCCTATATCAATTTTAATTTTATTATATACATGAAAACTAATTAGCCACACTGAGCCTGAAAGCAATGGTGTATATATGCAACTAAAGCTGCGACAACTTGAGCTAGAAATTCAACCTTAAGCTTATCATGCCAAAAATTTCACCATCACATTAAAGAAATATACTGGTAAATCATTGATGTCTTGACGATGAGATGATTCTTTGTTTTTTTCCCTTCAACCTGTATAGAAAAATAGGTATCACATAAAGAAAAGAGAAGAAAAATGGAAATTCGTGTTCAGATACTTGAAACAACCCACCTGACAACATTCACGAAAAATTTGTAAATAATAAAATCATGTAATTTTTTTTTAAAAGCGAGAAGGTATTTATTATAATTGAAGAAAGATAAGGAATTTGGAAATTATACAACAACAAAAAAAAAGGTATTTATTATAATCAGATCATTAAAAGTTAACGTAAAAATCATGTACCTTTAGTTATTAGCTTGGTGCAGTAGAGAGTTAATCCAGTACATTCTTGGTTATGGGCGAAATCCCAAAATCGAACTGCATAAACAAAAGGATTGGGGGCATTAATTTTCATAGGAATGTCAACAGGTATTCTATTATAGGGTACTCGCGGATACCCGATCCGGTTATTTCTAATTAGGGTACCCAAAAAAGGGGTTTGGGCCGAATTCGGATAGTGATTTCACTACCTGAACCGGGTTCAGGTATCACACTTTAGATACCCATTACCTGAACCTGATTATTTTTTAACGGTGTTCCGTGGATACTCGCCCCAAACCCGTTTACGAATACCTGTTTATATATATTTTTTATTATTTAAATAGTTGAATAAAACTGATGATGATTAAACTCGAATCAAGCCAAGGAAGGAAAACACTCACCATCTCAACCATCCTAACAAGCAGTTTCCTTTATTATATATTGACAAATATATTTAAAATATAGTTAGTTAAATAACTAATGTGATGATATGAATATATATAAATAAAATATTATTAGATTATTAATTATATTTAAATAATATGAATATCATATCTTATTATAAAGGAATATAATTACAATTATATAAATTTTTAATAAAAATGTATTTACTTTTTATTTTTTGTTAACATTATAAAAATTATAACTTATAATATATATACTTAAAGAGAGTCTTTAAGATTAGAATAGTATTGGAATCTAACTATTTTTTTTAATTTCATTAATTAAAGACAAACCCATATATTTAATTAAATTAATTCATTAAACTATGTTTATTAATTAACTTGAAATGTTTTTAAATATATAAACATTATATTCATTAAGTTCATTTATAAGAAATATAATTACTATATTATATATATACTAACACTTTTAGTATATATATATACTTTAAACATAAATATATAAACATTACAAAAATTATAACTTGTAAAATTATTAAATATAATATATATATATATTTA